>NC_135832.1:1955163-2115163 GCF_964213995.1 Mustelus asterias | reverse complement strand
TCAATCAATCAATCAATCAATCTATCTATCTATCTATCTATCTATCTATCTATCTATCTGTCTGTCTATCTATCTATCGATCGATCTATCTATCGATCTATCTATCTGAATATCTGTCTGTCTATCTATCTATCGACATGTCTATCTATCTATCTATCTATCTATCTATCTATCTGTCTGTCTATCTATCTATCCATCTATCTATCTATCTATCTATCTATCTATCTATCTATCTATCTATCTATCTATCTGTCTGTCTGTCTGTCTGTCTGTCTATCTATCGATCGATCGATCTATCGATCTATCTATCTGAGTATCTGTCTGTCTATCTATCTGTCTATCTATCGATATGTCTATCTATCTATCTATCTATCTATCTATCTATCTATCTATCTATCTATCTATCTATCTATCTATCTATCTATCTACCGGAAAAAAAAGGATAAATGAAAGAAAAATGAAAAGAGTATGTTTTCTTGAAATCTGGGTAAATTTAATGAAAAATACATTTACCATTCTTCAACATTCACTCTTGCCACTCTATTCCTTTTTATATATTTGTAAAAGCTTTTAATATCATTTTTTATATTTAGAGCTCGCCTCGCTTCATAACCTATCTTTCCTTTCTTTATCGCTTTCTTCGTCGTTCTTTGTTGTTTCTTAAAGTATTCCCAATCTTCCGATGCTCCACTATGTTATGGCCACTCTGTACGCATCGGTGTTTAATATAATACTCTCCTTAATTTCCTTAGTTATCCACGGCTGGTTATCCCTTTTCTTACAGCCCTTCTTTATCACCGGAATATATTGTTGCTGAGTACTGAAAAGGATCTCCTTAAAAACCCTCCACTCTTCCTCAGCTGTCCTACCTACCAGTCTGCTTTCCCAGCCCACCTGAGCCAATTCAGCCCTCATCCTATCGTACTTCCCTCTGTTCAAACAGAGGACACTGGTATGGGACCCTACTTTCTCCTCTTCCATTTGTATCAGAAATTCGACCATATTGTGATCACTTGACCCAAGAGCGTCCTTCACAAGAACATCCTTAATTCGACCTATCTCGTTACACATTACCAGATCTAAGATAACTCGTTCCCTCGTCGGTTCTGTGACATACAGTTCAAGGTAACTATCCCGACAGCATTCAAATAACTCTTCCTTCATACTACCCCTTCCAACTTGAGTCAGCCAATCAATATGCAGGTTGAAGTACCCCATGATTATTGCCGTTCCGTTTTTGCACACATCCATTATTTGCTTGTTTATAGCCCTCCCCACCTCAACATTATTATTTGGGAGCATATAGACCACGCGTACCAGTGTCATTCTCCCCCTACTATTCCTTATCTCTACCCATAACTATTCCACGTTTTGTTCCTTCGAGCCTATGTCATCCCTCACTACTACCCTGATATTATCTATTTTTAACAGAGCTACCCCACCACCTTTTCCATCCTGTCTATTCTTCCTAAATGCCTGATACCCCTGGATATTCATCTCCCAGTCCTAGTCTCCCTGCAGCCACGGTTCTGTAATGGCGAAACGATCAGACCCATTTGTGCTGATTTGCACCATCAACTCATTAACTTTGTTCCGAAAGCTTCGTGCATTCAGGCAAAGTGTCTTTATTCCAGCTTTTATCTGGACCCGATTTGATGAAACGCTATCAACCTCTCCTTCGCCCTGTACTCCTTTAAATACTTGAATGCCCTCATTAACTTGCACTCGCTCCCTCTCCTCGACCATTGATTTCGTAATTCATCTTACCTCTGCACGCCGCCCCCCCCCCCCCACCCCATAAATTAGTTGAAAGCCCTATCTACAGCCCTAGTGATACGATTCGCTCGGACTCTGGTCCCAGCACGGTTCAACGGAGACCATCCCATCTATACAGGTCCCATCTGCCCAAATACTGGTGCCAATGCCCCATGAATTCGAACCCATTCCTCCCACACCAATACTTGTGACACGCATTCGTCTCCTTAATCCTATTAACCCTGTGCCAACTCGCGCGTGGCTCAGGTCGTAATCCAGAGATTACCACCTTGTTGGTTCTGCTTTTTAATTTGTTCCCTCGCTCTTCGTACTCCCTCTGCAGATCCTTAGTTCCTGTTTTGTCTTGTCATTGGCACCTACTTGGACCACGACAACTGGATTTTCACCCTCCCATCCAAATTTCTCTGCAGCCGAGATGATACATTTTGGACCCGAGCATCAGGCAGGTAACACAACCGACGGAATTCCTTCTCCTGGTCACAGAGAACAGTATCCATGCCCTTAACTACACTATCCCCAATTACAACTACATTTCTCTTTGATTTCTCCATTGCAGCAGCACCCTGCACCCTGGTACTGCCGACAGTTTGCTCGTCCTTCTCGCAGTCATTTTTCCCATCTACACTGGTGGCAACAACCCCAAATCTGTTGCACAGATTTAAAGGCTGAAGTTCTTGGGACTTTACCTCCCGCAAACTACTTCCTTTCGTCCGCCCACTGCCCGCCTTCTTCCCCCCACTGCCCGCCTTCTTCCCCCCACTCCCCGCCTTCTTCCCCCCACTGCCCGCCTTCTTCCTGCCACTGCCCGCCTCACCCACAGTCACTCCCTGTTGTCCCTGACCCCCCAGCTAAGTTAGTCAGTCTAAAGGGCGTGGCTTTCTCTTTATACACATTATTCAGATAGCTTTCCCCTTCCCTGATAAGCCTCAGTGTCTGTAGCTCAGAGTCCAGTTAATCTACCTTGGGCTGGAGCTCCTCCAGCAACCAGCACTTACTGCATACATGGTCCGTGGGGTCCACCTTGGGGTCCACTTGCTCCCACATCATGCAGAAACAGCACATTACATATCCCTCCATACCAATTTATCTTGTAGAACTTGGCGTAATTTAAAAGTGAAATCTACCCTGCCTCTGCCTGTCCACGCCGAAACCCTGTGAGCCAAAGCCGCTACAGTTCACACTCTACTCCGCACACACTCCATGGCACGCTCCCGAAGCTGCCCGCTGTATCGAGTGACTTTTATACTAAACAAAACACACAATCTCTCAGAATCCCTTGCGGCCTACTCCCACTTCCCTTCGTTCAAACCCTTGAAAAAAAGCCCGCGAAAAAACGGATTAAACAAATAAATAAATAATCACAGCACTTTACTCACCCTCAGCACTGCTGCTGAGAATCTCTCCCTCTGTCCTGCTCTAGTCGAACAATTTCCCCCTGCTGACGATAGGTTCACTGGGATCAGTATTTTGTATCACTGATCACGTGTCTGTAACATGGTGACATGTAGATCAGTCACAGAGTAACAGCATAGATCAGCTCACACACAGATTTCGACAACTACAATGGTAATAGTCACTTCCCAGGAACGCCCCAATAACTCATTGGATCAGGTGGTATATTTTCTTCACCATTTGAAATTCCTGAAACATTTTCAGCATGATGCAATGTGTCCCTTCGTTCTGCAGGTAATCTCTGTGTTAACTCCGTGGTGATACATTCCCAAAGATGTTCATATATACCCTGTGGTATCATTTGTGGGATATTGACATTGCAAAATCTCTCATCGTCAAGTTTCTTCAAATCAACAAACACGTGAAGACATTGATTCAGGGTGTGGAATATATTTATTACTGAGATTGAGTTGCTGCCATTCAAAGAATGGACAATGCTGATCACATTAATTTGTGTTATTAGAGGCTATGTTACCCACCAAAGGTTCTGTCATCCAAAGCACAACTCTCAAGGTCCCATGTTGCCTCAGTGTTGTCTTTCACCTGGCTGTGACCGTTCAATGAATCTGTTACAAATGTTACAGTGTCTCTCTCCGGCCTGTTCCAGCGTATCGTGAGATATAATTTCCCTCTTTAACTCTGGAAATCCACTGAATCCATTCAGGTTTCATTATTGTGACTCCAATTTCAGATTTAATGCAATAAAGTATCAACAGTGAATTCAGCAACGTGGACAACGACAATTGAATCATTCCCCTCCAGTTCCAAATTATTCTGCTGCGTGATGAGATGTCCTGAACTGGGGCACCAGACAGGCAGCACAGCCTTCTGTACACTAAATCCTGTCCACAGAGAAATGTGTCTATTCCCCTTACAAATTTTCCCCATTTACAAATCCATTTCCCTTTTCTCCCCCCTCTAGAATGGTTCCCTGAACCACGGTGCGATGATTAGGTTGTTAATCTTCCTTGCAAGCCCCTCTCACGATCTAACGGGCAGCAAGTATCTCAAACATGTTTGTTTAATCATTCGAATAACATGGGTGTCCCTGGCTGGCCAGCATTTACTGCCTGTACCTACTTTCACTTGAGGGCATTGAGGGTCAACCACATTGCTGTGGCTCTGCAGTCAGACCAGGTAAGGACGGAAAATGTATTTCCTTGACAGACATTACTGAACCAGACAAGTTTTGTAACATTTGTTTCATGGTCATCAGTCGATTCTTAATTCCAGATTTTGTTTCATAAATTCAAATTCCACCAGCTGCCATGGTGGGATTTGATCCAGGGACCCCAGCTGAGCTTCTGGATTGATAGTCTAGTGACAATACAATTAGTTGATCGCCTTCCCTGAGACAAGCTCAAGGGCTGAGGCTCCTTCATCATTACCCCCTGGATTCCTCACCCTCCCTTACTTGCAGGCACACTCTCCTGTCTCTGACCGCTGAGCATGTTTGCTGCAGTTATTCGAAAGAGTGCGACTGCCTCCTGAAACACAGCGTCTGAGTAATTCTCCCCCTCCCTGTCAAAGTGTTCGAAGCTCATCACCTGCTCAGCATATCAGAGTCGCAGTTCCTCCAGCAGTAACGCTTGCTACAGATGTGTTCCCACGGAACCACAACAGGGTCGGCCAGCTCCCACGGGGATGGCAAAGTGCGCCGTATCCAATTCAGACTCCGTGGTTACAATTGGCAGAGATGGAGAGCAGCAGCCGGAGTGCCTGGAATTCTTTCCGAACTCCGGGTGTTCTGGGTATTGATTTTTCCAGCATGGCATGGTGAGTGCCTCCTGAAACACAGGGTTTCGCTAACTCTCCCCCTCGCTGATGTGCCACAGTGTTCAAAGCTCAGACTCCAGCTCATCAAATCTGTGTCACACTTCCTCGAGCAACGAACACTTCCAACAGAGGAGTTCACAATGAAACACAAGTGTTTGCAAGCTCCCACATCATGCAAGTACAACACATTATCTAGCCCTGCATCTGTATTTCATCTACTTAGTTATAATTTGTTATGTTTTTCACGTTGTTGCTAATTTTCGACTTTCAGCTCATTTCTAACTAAACCTCTCAGATATTATCCCACCAGCAAAAATCTAAATTCTCTTTGAATCTGGAAGGATGGCAAAGGGTTTTTTTTTCATTCATTTGAGGGATATGGGCGTTGCTGGCTGGGCCAGCATTTCCTGTCCATCTCTAGTTGACCTTGAAAGTCAGTTGAGAATCAACCACGTTGTTGTGGCTCTGGAGTCACATGTCGGCCAGACAAGGTAAGGATGGCAGATTTCCTTCCCTGAAGGATATTAGTAAATACAATGTGTTTTTCCGACAATCGACAAATAGTCATCAGTAGATTTGTGATTCCAGATATTTTTCATTGAATTCAAATTCCACCAGCTGCCGTGATGGGATTCGAACCCGGGTCCCCAGAACATTAACAATATCAGGAGCTGTTCCTGAAGCTATGACAGCAGCAGAGGCTACTCAGAAAATTCCATCAG
This sequence comes from Mustelus asterias, assembly GCF_964213995.1. Lineage (NCBI taxonomy): Eukaryota > Metazoa > Chordata > Chondrichthyes > Carcharhiniformes > Triakidae > Mustelus > Mustelus asterias. Next base: position 2,109,437 of record NC_135832.1, on the reverse strand, counting down.
TGCTCCTTCCAAGTACTTACTCACCAATCAGCTGCTTCCGTTGGTCCCACATCACTTGCTTTAGTGTAATGTCGGGGGGGGCACCTGCCTAGACATGCCCAAATATCGTAAGGGACCGGGCACTAAGGGACACCGGACACAGCAATTAATCTCCACCCACTTCCCTAAACTCCCAGACTTACCCCAACTCTCAGTGCTTCACTCTCTGCAGCCTGCACTCTGTGGAGCTCCCTGAATGGGCAGATTTAACCGGCCTCAGTATGGTAGTGTATATTTGCGCATGTCCAACTCACGAACCTGTTTCAAGTCATTGCAACCCCCTCCCTCTCTAGCTCTGAGAAACCGCCGAGGGCTGCCTGCCTTGGTAGCTTTTTTTGGAGTTTCAATGCTGGGTCAGGTTACTCCTGCTCAGCGTCGGAAGTGAGTGGGGTTCAGCCGACCGGACCTCGCCTCTTCCGTCATGAGCGTGGTGGCCCGAGTTCCCTTTATCGGGTGACAATGTGTTTGAGAGGCTAAGCCTGCTGTGTCCATTTCAGACTCCGAGGTTCCCACTGGCGGAGGTGGAGAGCAGTAGCCGGAGTTCCTGGAATTCTTTCTGAAGTTCCCACTGTTCTGGGAATTGATTTTTCCCGCATTGCTTGGGGTTTTATGGCTTGCGGATGATTGAGGTACACCCATAGGATGGTATCTCCCAAGCGGACTTGATAGGAAACTGGCCCTGTTCCGGACTTCAACGTGCCTAATATTCACGCGGATCAATTGTCAAGATTCTTTACAAATAACCTATCAACTGCCTTTAAGTGCCTCTCCCGGTTGGTGGCAACGGCACTGGGTGTCAACCCCCGCCCTCTGAGCACCTCTGCTGGGGCTATTCCAGTTGTTGAAAAGGGGAGGGGGCGGGGTTTGGGGGTGTCGACCTGTAATTGAAGATGAATCTGGAAGGTTCGGTGCCCCAGGAGGATGTGGATGGTTTTGTGAAACTGCTTTTACTGTTTGGACGCTCTTTCTGCCAGGCCGTTGGATGTTGGGTAATATGGCACTGTACTAACGTGTCAAATTCTGTTCATCTTCATGCAATGCCCAAATTCCTGGCTCGTGAAGGGTGGTCCATTTTCAGAAACCAACACCTGCGGGATCCCGGGTTTCAAGAAAGAGGCGTGAAGTTTCTCCACTCTTGCCCTTGTTTTTGACTGACACATCCTGTGTATGGCCATCCATTTTGAATCAGCATCTACCATTACCAGGAAAATTGACCCCATGAACGGTCCGGCACTGTCCATGTGCAGCCACGTCTACGGCCATCCCAGCCATTCCCAAATGTGAAGAGTAGTTGCTGGTGATCGTTCAGCCCCTGTTGATATTCCCAACAATGACCCACGAGCAAATCGCTTGATCCATTCCTGGCCAACAGATATGGCAACTTGTAGGATCTTCAGTTTGCCACTCCTGGGTTGCCATGTTAAAGTTCAGCCAGGATGGGATGGTGAACCTGGCTCAAGATGACACTCTTGAACCCCATAGGCGTGTGTCATCTTCCACTGTCAGCTGCTCTCTGTCACTCCAATATGGGTGCAATTCAGGTTGTAACGGCCTTTTGGTTTCCCCCATCAGCACTCGCTGCTTCAATTCATTCAGGACTGGGCAATTCTGCCTCCACAGCCGAATAGTATTGGCAGCCACTGGGAGAGTTTTGAAAATGTTCATGATTACCATCGCTTCAATTGTGGGTACGACAAGTGTCTGTTCATTGTAGCCAACTCACGGCATCTGCGTTAGTGACTCAGCTTCCTGGAGGGTGTTCCAATCAATAATGGTAGGCAGACAGTAATAATGACCAAAGCGGGATATGGGCCAACGTTATGGGCTGCCCCGCCATGCAGCTACTTCTGGAACGTCTTTGCCCAAACTATCAACATAGACGAGGTGTCACAGTGGTTCGCACTGCTGCCTCACAACGTCAGAGACCTGGGTTCAATTCCTGGCTTGGATCATTGTGCGGAGTCAGCACATTCTCTCCGTATCTGCGCGGGTATCCTCTGATTGCTCCAGTTTCCTCCCACAGTCTGAAAGACGTGCTGGTTCGGTGCTAAATTCTCCCTCAGTGTACCCGAACAGGCGCCAGCGTTTGGCGACTCGCCTATTTTCGCAGTAACTTCATTGCAATGTTAATGAAAGCCTACGTTTGACACTTTAGAAATGTTAAACTTCCTCTGAGTATGAATTGTTGAATATCGCTGGGAATCCTCATCTAACTGTTAGTGCAATTGCACGTGAATAAGTTCATAATTGGAGAAAAAGAATCCTCCAGCCAACTTTGAGATTAAGTCCTTGATCAGAGGGATTGGGTATTTCTCCAGCTGTGAGAAACAGTTTACCATTTGTTTAAAATGTCCCGGTACAAAGGATTTTTATTCATTCTTGGGACTTGGGTGTCGCTGGCAGGCCAGCATTTATTTCCCATCCCCAGTTGCCCTTGTTCAGAGGGCCCTTGTTGAGAGATTAGCGGGCTTGTCTACCGAGACCATATGGGTGAAGCTGAGAAACAGGAAAGGTATGACCACATTAATAAAGTTGAATTATAGACCACCCAATAGTCAGCGAGAAATGGAGGAGCAAATCTGCAGAAAGATAGCAGACAACTGCAGGAAACATAAAATTGTGACAGTAGTGGATTTTAATTTTCCACATATAGCTTAGGACCCCCATACTTTTAAAGTTCGAGACGGGTTAGAGTTTGTAAAATGTGTTCAGTAAAATTTTCTAAATCAATGTATAGAGGAACCAACTGGAGAGGATGCAAGATCAAACCTCCTATTAGGAAACGAGTTAGGACAAGTGACGGAAGTGTGTGTAGGGGAACACTTTGGTTCCAGTGATCATAACGCCATTAGTTTCAACTTGATCATGGATGAAGATAGATCTGGTCCTCGGGTTGAGATTCGAAACTGGAAAAAGACCAAATTTTAAGAAATGAGAAAGGATCTAAAAAGCGCGGATTGGGAGAGGCTGTTCTCTGGCAAGGATGTGATTGGTAAGTGGGAGGCCTTCAAAGGAGAAATTTTGAGAGTGCAGAGTTTGTATCTTGCTGTCAGGATTAAAGGCAAAGTGAAGAAGAGGGGCTCGAAGAGGTGGAGGATAGCAATGCTGGTTAGGGAGCATATTACAGCGGTACAGGGGGTGGACAATTTGAAAGGGTCAGGTAACGAGTCACTGTGGGTGGAGCTCAGAAACAGGAAGGGCGCAGTCACTATGCTGCCGTATACTACAGGCCTCCCAACAGCCCACGGGAAGTTGAGGAACGGATACGTAAGGAGATTCTGGACACATGCAGAAAAAATAGGGTTGTTCTAGTGGGAGACTTTAATTTCCCTCATATAGACTGGAAATCGCTTAGGCCTGGTGGTTTGAACGGAGAAGAATCTATAAAATGCATACAGGAAGGTTCTTTGGAACAATATGTTGACAGTCCAACTAGAGAGGGGGCTATACTGAACCGAGTACTGGGGAATGAGCCCGGTGAGGTCATCAAAGTTTCAGCCGGGGAACATGTGACCACAATTCTGTGAACTTTAGGATAGTAATGGAAAAAGATGAGTGTTGTCCTTTGGGTGAGAAGCTGAATTGGGGGAAGGCTAACTACAGCCGGATAAGGCAGGATTTGGTGGCTGTTGATTGGGAGAGGCTGTTCGACGGTAAATCCACATCTCGCATGTGGGAGTCTTTTAAGGAGCAGTTGACAGACTGCAGGACAGGCATGTGCCTGTAAAGTGGAAGGATAGGGAACGTAGGATCCGAGAGCCGTGTATAACCAGTAAAATTGTGGGTCTAATCAAAAAGAAAAAACAGGCAGACATGAGGTCCAGGCAGTTAAAACAGATGGAGCACTGGAGGAATACAGAGAAAGTAGAAAATAACTCAAAAAGGGACTTAGAAGGGCAAGAATGGGTCACGAAATGTCCTTGGCAGACAGGAATAAGGAGAATCCTAAGGCATTTTATACATACGTTAGGAACAAGAGGGTTCTTAGGGAAAGAATCGGACCTCTCAGGGACAATGGAGGGGAATTATGCTTCGAACCACAGGAAGTAGATGAGATCCTAAACGAATACTTCGCATCAGTATTCACAAAGGAGAGGGGCATGTTGACTGGTCATGTCTCAGACAGATGTGTTGACCCGTTATAAAAAACAATCTCAATTACAAGGGCGGAAGTGTGAGGGTTTTTAGGAAACTTTAAGACAGGCAAATCTCCAGGGCCGGAATACATCTATCCTCGACTCCTCAGGAAGGCAAAAGATGAAATCATCGACACTTGACAACAGAGAAAGAGGCGATTCGGCCCATCGAGTCTGCACCGACCACAATCCCACCCAGGCCCTATCCCCATACCCCTACATATTTTACCCACTAATCCCTCTAACCTACGCATCTCAGGACAGTAAGGACAATTTTGTCATGGCCAATCAATCTGACCCGCACATAATTGCTGGGCCTCCAACAGAAATCTTTGTCTCTTCACTGGACACAGGTGAGGTCCCAGAGGATTGGAGGATCGCAAATGTGATCCTGTTATTCAAGAATGGTAGCAATGATAACCCCGGTAATTATTGGCAGGTGAGCTTGACGTCCGTGGTCAGGAGATTTTTGGAGAAGATTCTTAGAGATAGGATACATGCGCATTTAGAACTGAATAATCTCATTAGCGATAGACAGCATGGTTTTGTACGAGGAAGGTCAAGCCTCACAAATTTGGTTGAGTTTTTTTGAGAATGTGACAAAAACGATTGACGAGGGAAGGTCCGTGGATGGCGTCTATATGGATTTTAGAAAACCGCTTGACAAGGCCCCTCATGGCAGGCTGCTGCAAAAGGTTAAATCTCACGGGATAAAAGGTGAGCGAGCTAGATGGGTGGAGAACTGGCATAGCCATAGAAGACTGAGGGTAGCAGTTGAGGGAATCTTTTTCCGGTTGGAGGTCTGTGATTAGTGGTGTTCCGCAGGGCTCTGTACTGGGACCTCTGCTGTTTGTGATATACATATATATCGTTTTTGTCACCTCCTCAAAAAACTCAACCAAATTTGTGAGGCATGACCTCCCTCGTACAAAACCATGCTATATATATATATATATATATATATATATATATATATATATATATATATATATATATAAATGATTTGGAGGAAGATGAAGCTGGTGTAATCAGTAAGTTTGCGGATGACACCAAGATTGCTGGAGTTGCGGATAGCGAGGAACATTGTCATAGAATACAGCTGGACACAGATAGGCTGGAACATTGGGCGGAGAAATGGCAGATGGAATTGCATCCAGATAAATGCGAAGTGATGCATTTCGGTGGATCTACTGTAAGGGGGAGATTTGCTATAATTGGCAGAACCATCAGGAGTATAGACACACAGAGGGAACTGGGTGTACAAGTCCGCAGATCCTTAAAGGTGGCAGCACAGGTGGAGAGGGTAGTGAAAAAGGCAGATGGCATGTTTGCCTTTTTTGGACGGAGCATACAATATAAAATTTGACATTTGACGTTGCAACTGTGTAGAACGTTGTTGAGGCCACATTTGGAATACTGTGTCCAGTTCTGGTCGCCACACTACCAGAAGGACGTGGAGGCTTTGGAGACAGTGCAGAAAATGTTTCCCAGGATGTTGCCTGGTATGGAGGTTCTTAGCTGTGAGGAGGGATTGGGTAAACTGGGGATGTTCTCCCTGGAAAGGCGGAGGATGAGGGGCGACCTCATAGAGGTTTATAAAATTATGAGGGGCATAGATATGGTGAACAGTGGGAAGCTTTTTCCCAGGTCGGAGGTGACGAACACAAGGGGGCACAGGTTCAGCGTGAGGGGGAGGGGGGGTGGGGCAAGGTTCAACACTGATGTCAGGGGGACGTATGGTACACAGAGGGTGGTGGGGGCCTGGAGTGCACTGCCAAGCAAGGTGATTGAGGAGGACACGTTGGGATCGTTTAAGACTTATCTACATAGCCACATGAACAGACTGGGAATAGAGGGATACAAACGAATGGTCTAGTTAGGCCCATGAGCGGCGCAGCCATGGAGGGCCGAAGAGCCTGTTCCTGTGCTGTATTGTTCTTTGTTCATTGTTCTTTGTTCTTTGAATAAGAATAAGGAACCTTGGTTCTCGAGGGATACTGGAACTCTGATAAAGAAGAAGAGAGAGAGAGATGTGAACTGTATAGGCAACAGGGAGCAAATAAGATGCTTGAGGAGTATAAAAAGTGCAAGAAACTACTTCAGAAAGAAATCAGGAGGGCTAAAAGAAAACATGAGGTTGCTTTGGCAGACAAGGTGAAGGATAATCCGAAGAGCTTCCACTGGTATATAAAGAGCAAAAGGATAGTAAGGGATAAAATTGGTCCTGTTGAAGATCAGAGTGGTCGGCTATGTATGGAACCAAAAGAAATGGGGGAGATATTAAAGTTTTTTTTGCATCCGTATTTACTAAGGAAACTGGCATGGAGTCTATGGAAATAAGGCAAACAAGTCGGGAGTCATGGAATCTATGCAGATTAAAGTGGAGGAGGTGCTTACTTTCTTGAGGCAAATCAGAGTAGATAAATCCCCAGGACCGGATAGGGTATTCCCTCGGACCTTGAAGCAGACGAGTGTTGAAATTGCAGGGCCCTGGCAGATCTATTTAAAATATCGGTATCCACGGGTGAGGTGCCGGACGATAGCTCATAAGAACAAAAGAACATAAGAAATAGGAGCAGGAGTAGGCCATCTAGCCCCTCGAGCCTAACCCGCCATTCAACAAGATCATGGCTGATTTGAAGCCAGTTTCACTTACCCGCCTGCTCCCCATATCCATTGATTCCCTTATCGATCAGAAATCTATCTACCCGTGATTTCAACATATTCAACGAGGTAGCCTCCACCACTGCAATGGGAAGAGAATTCCACAGATTCACTACCCTCTGAGAGAAGAAGTTTCCCCTCAACTCTGTTCTGAACCGCCCCCCCCCCCCCCCCTTATTTTGAGGCTGTGCCATCTAGTTCTGGTTTCCCTTCTAAGTGGAAAGAATCTCTCTCCCTCTACCCTATCCAGCCCGTTCATTATCTTATATGTCTCTAAAAGATCACCCCTCAGCCTTCTAAACTCCAACGAATACAGACACAATCTGTTCAATCTCTCCTCATAAGCTCCACCCCTCATCTCCGGTATCAACCTGGTGAACCTTCTCTGCACTCCCGCCAAGGCCAAAATATCGTTTCGCGAATAAGGGGACCAAAACTGCACACAGTACTCCAGTTGCGGCCTCACCAGTGCCTTGTATAGTTGCAGCAAGACCTCCCTGCTTTGATATTCTATCCCCCTCGCGATAAAGGCCAACATTCCATTCGCCTTCTTGATCACCTGCTGCACCTGCAGAATGAGTTCTTGCGATTCGTGCACAAGGATCCCTCGGTCCCTCTGCACAGGAGCATGATATAATTTTTCTCCATTTAAATACCATTCCAATTTACTATTATTTCTCCCAAAGTGGATAACCTCACATTTGCCAACGTTATATTCCATCTGTCAGATCCTCGCACACTCGCTCAGCCTATCCAAAACTCTTTGCAGACTTCCCACGTCCTCCATGCAATTCGCTTTCCCACTCATCTTCGTGTCATCAGCAACTTGGATACCCTACACTCAGTCCCCTCCTCCAGATCATCTATGTAAATGGTAAGCAGTTGAGGCCCCAGCCCCGATCCCTGCAGCACGCCACTGGTCACCAACTGCCAACCAGAAAAGCACCCATTTACTCCAACTCTCTGCTTCCTGTTAGATAGCCAATCCCCAATCCACGCCAACACCTTACCCCCAACTCCGTGTACCGGAATCTTCTACAGCAAACTTTTGTGAGGCACCTTATCGAATGCCTTCTGGAAATCTAAAAACAACACATCCACCGGTTCCCCTCTGTCAACAGCACGAGTCACATCTTCATAAAAATCCAGTAACTTCGTCAAGCACGACGTTCCCTTCATGAATCCATGCTGTGTCTGCTTGGTCGAACCATTCTTATCCAGGTGTTCTGCTATTTCCACTTTAATGATGGACTCCAGCATCTTCCCATCTACGGACGTTAAGCTAACAGGCCTGTAGTTACCCGCCTTTTGTCTACTTCCTTTTTTAAACAGCGGCATAACAGTTTGCTGCTTTACAATCAGCCGGCACTACCCCAGAGTCCAGCGAATTTTGATAAATAGCTACTAACGCATCTGCCATTACCGCAGGCATTTCTTTCAGTACGCTGGGATGCATTCCACGTTGTTCCGTTGTTTAAAAAAGGCGCAAAAAGTAATGCGGGAAATTGTAGGCCGGTAAATTTGACGTTAGTAGTAGGTAAATTATTGGAAGGAGTACTCAGCGATAGGATCTACAAATATTTGGATAGACAGGGACTTATTAGGGATAGTCAACATAGCTTTATGCGTGGTAGGTCATTTTTTACCAATCTATGAAAGTTTTTCGAGGAGGTTACCAGGAATGTGGATGAAGGGAAGGCACTGGAAGTTGTCTACATGGACTTCAGTGAGGCCTTTCACAAGTTCCCGCATAGGTGGTTCGTTAGGAAGGTTCGGTCGCTAGGTATACATGGAGAGGCAGGAAATTGGATTAGACATTGCCTCAATGGAAGAAGCCAGAGAGTGGTAGTGGAGGATTGCTTCTCTGAGTGGAGGCATGTGACTAGTGGTGTGCCACAGGGATCAGTGCTGGGTCCATTGTTCTTTGTCATCTATATCAATGATCTGGATGATAATGTGGTAAATTGGATCAGCAAATATGCTGATGATGCAAAGATTGGAGGTGTAGTGGACAGTGAGGAAGGTTTTCAGAGCTTGCAGAGGGATTTGGAACAACTAGAAAAATGGGCCGAAAAATGGGAGATGGAATTTAATGCAGACAAGTGTGACGTATTGCACTTTGGATCGATAAACCAAGGTAGAACATACAAGGTAAATGGTCGGACACTGAAGAGTACAGTAGAACAGAGGGATCTGTGAATACAGATACATAATTCCCGAAAAGTGGCGTCACAAGTAGATAGGGTCGTCAAGAGTGCTTTTGGTACATTGGACTTTTTAAATGAAAGCATTAAGTATATGAATTGGAATATTATGGTGAGATTGAATACGGCATTGGTGAGGCCGAATTTAGAGGATTGTATGCGGTTTTGGCCACCTAATTACAGAAAGGATATTAATAAGGTTCAAAAAGTGCAGAGAATGTTTGGAAGGATTTTGCCGTGACCTGAGAAATTGAGTTTCAGAGAAAGGTTGAATAGGTTAGGACTTTATTCCCTGGAACTTAGAAGAATAAGGGGAGATTTGATAGAGGTGTTCAAAATTATGATGGGTATAGATAGAGTGAATGCAAGCAGGCTATTTCCACTGAGGCGAGGGGAGAATGTCATGGGTTAAGGGTGAAGGGGCAAAAGTTTAAAGGGAATGTTAGGGTGGGCGGGGGGGGGGGGGGGGTGGCGGGGGGGGGGGGCTTCTTCACACAGAGAGTGGTGGGAGTGTGGAATGAGCTGCCAGATGAAGTGGTGAATGGGGACTCACTTTTAACATTCAAGAAAAACGTGGACAGGTACATGGATGACAGGTGTGTGGAGGGATATGGTCCAATGCAGGTCAGTGGGACTAGGCAGAAAAATGATTTTGCACAGCCAAGAAGGGCTTAAAGGCCTGTTTTCTGTGCTGTAATGTTCTCCGGTTCTATGGTTCTATGCAAATTAAGTGTCAACCACATTGCTGTGGCCCTGGAGTCACATTTAGGCCTGACTACGTAACGACGACAGATTTCCTTCCCTGGGATATTGGTGAACCAGACGGGTTTTTCAGAACATCGACAATGGATTTATGGTCACCAGCGGATTCTAAACTCCAGATATATTTATTCAAATTCCACCATCTGCCGTGACGGGATTGGAACCCGGCTGTTCAGAACATTAGCTGAGTTTCTGTATTAATAATCGAGTGATAAAACCACCAGGACATCACATCCACACTCTGAGTGTACACAACCTGAGTTCCGGTAACCTGGACTCACAATATTATATACGTCTGCAGGTCTCCCAGATCGGGCAGCATTAACTGGGTCAATCAGGGAGCTCATATTCCAATAAGTTCACCTCATTGTTATCGTTAAAGTCATTAAGTATGTCTCTCTCTGTCTCTTTCTGTACTCCTCTCTGTCTGTCTCTCTCTGTTTCTCTCTGTCTCTCTCTCTCGCTGTCTCTCTCTTTCCCTCTCTCTGTCTTTCTGTCTCCTTCTGTCTCTCTGCCTGTCCTCTGTTTCCCTCTCTCTACTCTCTTCGTCTGCCTCTCCTGCGTCCTCTCAGTCTCACTCTCGTTCTCCCGCTTTGTCTCAATTTCCGTTTCCCTCTCCGCCTCTGTCCATTTTTACTTCTTTGTATCTCTCTCTCTCTCTCTACCTCTCTCTGTATTTTGTTCTTGCTGTGCCCATTGTGTTCGTTCAGTCTCACTCTTTCCCATTCACTCCCACTCTCTATCTCTCTGTTTCTCTCTGCCGCTGACTATTCCCCTCTGGCTACCCTTCTGTCTCCCTTTCCCACTGAGTCTCCCTCTCCCTCGCTTATTACATCCTCCCATCTGTCTTCCTCTGTCTCCCTTTCTCATTCCCTGTCCATCTCCCTCGCCATTTTCCCCACCCTCTATCTCTGTCTCTCTCCCTCTTTGAGAGACTCTCTCTGTCTCTGTCTTTTGTCTCTATCTCTCTCTATCTCTCGGTCTCTCTGTTTTTTGCCCTGTACCTGTTAGACACTCTTTCTAACTCTGCTGCTCTTCATGTCTTAGTGCACTTTCCTCTCTCTGTCAATCTCTCTCTCTCTCTATCACTCTCACTGTTGCTGTCACTGCCCGCTCTCTCTCTGTCTGTCACTCTTTCTGTCTCTGTGACGCTGCTTGGCATTCACAGTTTGAATGTCCAATTGGAAGAGTCAGGGGTCTTGTGATTGTAGTTTCCTCCCGGGTGTAATGATTTGAAGAATTGAAGTAAGGGGATATTTCAGCAGATATTTGAGCTGCTGTCTGAAGTGAGTCTGTGTCACAGCATAAATTGCAGTGTTTGTGCAGCAGCTTGTGAGTTGCAGCATGAAGCTTAATTCCAAAACAAAATTTTCTAACCATACAAACCCATATCCCAAATAATACATTCGACTCCATGTTGAATAAACCATTAATATTGACCATAAGAGGATGAAATTGGCTGAGATGACGAACAGTAAAATGATGGATTTCCTTCGACTCTCCATCTCTGGGTCTCTGGTTTTCTCCCCACTGCTGTGAGCCTGGAGTCTCCTGCGGGCTCTGCTGCTCACTAAAATGTGTCTCACGGTGAAAGCATTGAGCAGCAGAATTAGGACGAATGGGATAGCCGGGTTTAGAATGTAGTGGAGGAACTCGATTGTTGCCCAGACCGGAGAGTACAGAACATCCAATGTGACATCACAAAACCAGGGGATGTTCCCCAGCCGATATCCATTTGACATCATAAAATACCAGAAAATGTTCTTTAAACAGCTCAGCGCCGTCACTGTTCCCAGAACCACAGCCGCCGATTTCTCAGTGCAATATTTACTTTTCAGCTTGGGGCAGCAAATGGCGACAAGTCGATCAAAGGTGAAAGTGACGGTGAACCAGACAGAACAGTCAGTGACTGTATGAAGCAGGACGGCGTGGATGTTACACATGGGGACTGACAGCAGGAAATCAAACTGTATCGTATAAACAATGGGAATGTGTCTCCATATCAGGTCGACGATAACGACCAGCAGATCCCCCACTGACATGGCCACCAGGTAACGAGTGACACATTTGGACAGACCACAATTTCTGCTCGTTAGGGTCACAATTGTGATTATGTTCACTGTCAGGAAGGGAAATAAAGAATAAAATTAGACATGATTCAGGGGAAGAAATTACCATTTAGACTGAGGAAGGGTTAAAATAAAAAAAAGTGTGCACACACACACAGAAGAATTAAATCTCTTTTTTTCAAATCCAGCACGTCTTTTGGAGTGTGAGAAGAAAGTGGAGCATCTGGAGGAAACCCACGCAGACACGGGGAGAAGGTCCAAACGTCACACAGACAGTGACCAGAGCCTGGAATTGAACCCAGGTCCCGAATGCTGTGAGTCAGCAGTGCTCACCACTGTGTCACCATGATGCTCCATGGCAGCAACACAATGGTTTACAATTGGGACAGAGCTTTTCGGGGAGTCCACAACATTGACTCTCACTCAGCTACGTAAATACCCCCTCCACCTTGTGGGGGTTTGGGAGGGCAAGAAGGCTGAGGGAGTAAACCCTGACTGACAATCCAGTCTGGAGTCCTGTCGCTGGTAATCTGCTGTCTCTCAGACAGCTTACTGACAACCCCTGCAGCAGAGCTGGTAGCAAACAGTGCTGGTTTGACCCTTGCCTCTCGATAATACCAACAGTTGGCAGAGGGAGATCCTGATGCCTTGACAGCACAGAATCTCTATTATATTTACCCAGGACTGCAGCCTGGAGAGGAGAGCGCAGCATTGTGCCACTGTTAGCACAACAGATGAAGAAATAGTAATCTCACACTCGATTGACACAGAACATAAGTACTAGGGTTTTCTTTCAACAGTGGTAGACAGCTTCAGGGTTCAGCGAATATCTATCGTCCATAATACTCAGTGCAATTGCTGCTGCCCCACTATGGTCTACTGAACCAGTGCAGCGCCTTGAGTCCTCTCTCGGCAGGAAGGTTGCTAATCTATGCACCAGGTAACAAGTCAAACAAAGGCCAGTACCAAAGAAAAAGCCAAGCAGCCTGCCTTATAGACAATCGTCCGGTGACCCTGATATCCAATATTAAGAAAAGTATCAAAAGGTTTGTCATGGCATGAATCAGTTCCGTCTTCCCAGATTGTCTGGATCCACTGCAGTTCACCTATCTTCACAACAAGTCTACAGACGCCGTCTCCCTCGCACGACAGTGAACCCTGGAACACAGACTCGTCTTTATCGACAACAGCTCAGCCAGCAACACCATTAGTCCTACGAAACCCATGTCCAATGTTCGTGGCCTGGGGCTTGGCTCCTGCCTCTGCAATTGGATCCTGAACTTCCTTTTCCATAGACAGCAAAATTAAGGACAGTCAACAACATCTCCTTCACAATCATCCTCAACAGTGGTGCCCCATAAGGCTGCGTCCTAAGCTCCTTCCTACACTCCTTATACGCCGATGACTGTGTTGCCAAATTCCCCACAAGCTCGATTTCCAAGTTTGCTGATGACACCTGTAGTGGGTCGGATCTCAAACAACGTTGAGACCGGGAACGAGGAAGAGACAGATAATCTGGAGAACTGGAGCGACAACAATAATCTCTTCCTCAATGTCAACAAAGCAAATCGACTTTTGGAAGCATAGTGGAGGACATGCCTCTATCTACATCAATGGGATGAAGTTGAAATGGTTGAAAGCTTCAGGCTTTAGGGTCCAGATCACGAACAACCTTTCCTGGTTCCTCCATGACGACCCTATAATCAAAAAACTTACGAACCCCTCTATTTTCTCAGAGGTTTACGGACATTTGGCATGCCAGCTGCGACTCTCACAAACTTTGACAGATGCACCATAAATAACATTCTAGCTTGGTATGGCTGCTGCAATGTCCAAGACTGCAAGAAACTTCAAAGCTTCGTGAATGCAGACCAGTGCATCACTCAAACCAACATCCCACTCATTGACTCTGTCTAAACTTCCCGTTGCCTCACAAAAGCAACAGCCTAATTAAGGAATAGCACACCATGGACGTAAACTCTTCCACTTGTTCCATGAAAGCAAAAGATAAAAAATGTGTAAGCACATGCACCAACCGACTCATAGAATCATAGAAACACTACAGTGCAGAAGGGGGCCATTTGACCCATCGAGTCTACACCAACAACAATCCCACCCAGGCCCTATCACCAAAGTCCCACGTATGTACCCTGCTAATCCCCCATACATACATATCCCAGAACTCTCATGGTCAGTTAACATGGCCAATCAACCTAACCTGCACGTTTTGGAATGTGGGTGAAAACCGGAGCATCCAGAGAAAACCCATGCAGACACGGGTACAATGTGCAAGTTCCACACAGACAGTGATCCAAGCCAGGAATCGAACTCAGATCCCTGTGAAACAGCACTGCTGACCGTTGTGCCACCATGCTGCCGAATCAAGAACAGCTTCTTCTCTGCTGCCATCAGACGTTGTAATGGACACACATTGCATCAAGATGACCTTTTACTGCATCCTAGCTATGATTGCATCATTACATTCAGCACTCTCTCCTCCTCTATGTACGGTCTGCGTTGTCTGTATAGCACTCAAGCAACAACACCTTTCACTGTATGTCCAATGTTATGAAATGCATCAAAAGATTAGTCATGGCATGTATCAATTCCGGACTCCCAGATTGCCTGGAAACACTTTAGTTCACCTACCTCCCCAACTGGTCCACAGGCGCCATCTCCCTGGCCCGACAGTGAACTCTGTAGCACTGTAATCCTGTACATAGAGAAAGAGAGAGTGCAGAATGTAATGTTGCAATCATAGTTCGGGTGTAATAAAAGATCATCTCAATGCGATGTTGGTCCATTAAAACGTCTGATGGCAGCAGAAAAGAAGCTGTTCTTGAGTCCGCAGCAGAGTGGTACAAAGAAAAAAGAACAAAGAACAGTACAGCACAGGAGACAGGCCCTTCGGCCCTCCAAGCCTGTGCCGCTCATTGGTCCAACTAGACCATTTGTTTGTATCCCTCCATTCCCAGACTGCTCATGTGACTATCCAGGTAAGGCTTAAACGATGCCAGCGTGTCTGCCTCCACCACCCTACTTGCAGCGCATTCCAAGCCCCCACCACCCTCTGTGTAAAAAATGTCCCTCTGATATCCGAGTTAGACCTCGCCCCTCTCACCTCGAGCCCGTGACCCCTCGTGATCGTCACCTCCGACCTGGGAAAAGGCTTCCCACTGTTCACCCTATCTATACCCTTCACAATTTTGTGCACCTCTATTCGGTCTCCTCTCATTCTCCGTCTTTCCAGGGAGAACAAACCCAGTTTACCCAATGTCTCCTCACAGCTAAGACCCTCCATACCAGGCAACATCCTGGTAAACCTTCTTTGCACTCTCTCTAAAGCCTCCACGTCCTTCTGGTAGTACGGCGACCAGAACTGGACGCAGGACGCCAAAGGTGGCCTAACCAGCGTTCTATACAGCTGCAACATCAGACTCCAGCTTTTATACTCTATACCTCGTCCTATCAAGGCAAGGATAACACATGCCTTCTTCACCACCTTCTCCACCTGTGCTGCCACCTTCAAGGAATTGTCGACTTGCACACCTCGGTCGCTCTGTGTTTCTATACTCGTGATGGCTCTGCCATTTATTGTATAACTCCCCCCTACATCAGTTTTTCCAAAATGCATCACTTCGCATTCATCTGGATTAAATACCATCTGCCATTTCTCCGCCCAATTTTCCAGCTGATCTATAGCCGGCTGTATTGTCTGACAATGTTCATCGCTGTCTGCAAGTCCAGCCATCTTCGTGTCATCCGCAAACTTGCTGATAACAGCAGTTACACCTTCTTCCAAATCATTTATATATATCACAAATAGCAGAGGTCCCTGTACAGAGCTCTGCGGAACACCACTGGTCACAGACCTCCAGCCGGAAAAAGACCCATCGACTGCTACCCTCTGTCTCCTGTGGCCAAGACAGTTTTCTACCCATCTCGCCACCTCTCCTTGTATCCCATGAGCCTTAATCTTCTTAACCAACCTGCCATGGGGGACCTTCTCAAATGCCGTACTGAAATCCATATAGACGACATCCACGGCCCTTCCTTCGTCAACCGTTTTTGTCACTTCCTCCAAAAACTCCACCAAATTTGTAAGGCAAGACCTCCCTCTTACAAAACCATGCTGTCTGTCACTAATGAGATTGTTCCGTTCTAAATGCGCATACATCCTGTCTCTAAGAATCCTCTCCAACAACTTCCCCAGCACGGACATCAAGCTCATTGGCGTATAAAAACCCGGGTTTTCCCTGCTACCCTTCTTAAATAACGGTACAACCTTCGCTATCCTCCAATCCTCAGGGACCTCACCTTTGTCCAACGAAGGGAAAAATATTTCCTTCAGAGGCCCAGCAATTACATCTATTGTCTCCCTGAGCAGTCGAGGATAGATGCGATCGGGCCCTGGGGATTTGTCAGTTTTAATGTTACCTAAAAAACCTAACACTTCCTCCCTTGTAATGGAGATTCTCTCTAACGGGTCAACGCCTCCCTCTGAGACACTCCCATTCAACAAGTCCCTCTCATTTGTGAATACCGATGCAAAGTATTCATTTCGCATCTCCCCGATGCCCTTGGGTTCTGAGCATAATTCCCCTCCTTTGTCCCTGAGAGCTCCGACTTTTTCCCTGACAACTCTTTTGTTCCTAACATATGAATAAAATGCCTTTGGATTCTCCTTAATCCTCTCTGCCAAGAACATTTCGTGGCCTCTTTTTGCCCTTCTAAGTCCCAGTTTGAGTTCTTTGCTACTCTCTGTCTGTATTCCTTCAGAGCTGCATCTGTTTTCAGTTGCCTGGACTTAACGTACGCCGCTCTTTGCTTTGTGATCAGATCCTCAATTTCCCTGGTTATCCATGGCTCTCGAATCCTACCTTTCCGATCCTTCCTTTTTACAGGCACATGCCTGTCTTGCAGCCTTATCAACTGTTCCTTAAAAGACTCCCACATGCCAGGCATGGACTTATCCCCGTACTGCCTCTCCCAATCAACGGCCACCAATTCCTGCCGAATCCGGCGATCGTTAGCCTTCCCCCAATTTAGCACCCTACCCTCAGGACGACACTCGTCCTTGTCCATTACTATCCTAAAGTTAACAGAGTTGTGGTTAGCACTGCTGTCTCGCAGGGACCTGAGTTTGATTCCAAGCTTGGATCTCATATTTATTATATGTGAAAATAATAAAGCAAATCAATTCAAACCAAATCAGATCAGTCATTCACATCTCAAGCTAAAACATCAGCAAGATGTGCCCTGGCCTTAACAATTAACTTATGTAGATTGATGATGTACACAGGACGGCGGTGATCGAGACTGAAATCATAGAAACCCTACAGTACAGAAAGAGGCCATTCGGCTCATCGAAACTGCACCGACCCCAGTCCCACCCAGGCCCTAAACCCATATCCCTACATATTTACCCACGAATCTACGCATCTCAGGACACTAAGGGCAATTTTAGCATGGCCAATCAACCTAACCCGCACATCTTTGGACTGTGGGTGGAAACCGGCGCAACCGGAGGAAACCCACGCAGACACGAGGAGAATGTGCAAACTCCGCACAGACAATGACCCAAGCCGGGAATCGAACCCAGGTCCCTGGAGCTGTGAAGCAGCAGTGCTAACCACTGTGGTACCGTGCCGCCCCGGATGAATTTACAAGGCTCGATGTGGACATTGGGGAGCTGCGAGGAACAGGACTCCTCAAAGTGGGTCCATTCCAGAGAAACAACACACGTTCTTGAAAGAGGAGACATCCCAAAAGGCTATATGTGAGAATGGAACAAAGTTAATAAAAAGCTTCACTCGTGCTGATGGAATCCCAGGAATTGAACTGGGATCCCTGATGCCGTGAGGCAACAGTGCTAACCACCGTGCCATAGTGCCATCCTGCAAGGTGCCCTGGAGACATCCAAGATCACGACCAGGACACCATCGTCACCATATCCGTGGTCGGGAAATGATTGGAAAACAATGTGAGGGACAGAATTAATCTCCACTTCGAGAGGTAAGGATTTATGAACAATAGTAGGCATGGCTTTGTCAAGGGGAGGTCATGTCTCACAATTCGCTTGAATATATTGAGGATGAGTAGATGAGGGAAGTGCAGTCGATGTAGTCCACATGGACTTCAGAAATGCTTTTGACCAATTCTGCATGGGAGACTGGACAAGAAAGTTATAGCCGATGGGATCCAGGGCAATTTGGTAAACTACATTCACAATTGGCTGAGTGGCAGGAGGCAGAGGGTGATGGTCGAACGTTGCGCTTGTGACTGCAAGCCTGTGTCCAGTGGATTTCCACAGGGACCGACGCTGGTTCCCTTGCTGTTTGTCGTGCACATTGATGGTCAACACATGAGTGTGTGAGGAATGATCAGCAAGTTCACAGATGATACAAAAATTGATGGCCTGGTAAATATTGGAGAGGAAAGCCTTAGATTACAGGAGTCATGAATCCTAAAGTGCAGAATAAGTCCATTCGGCCCATCGAGTCGGAACCGAACACAATTCCAAGGATGCCATATTCACAGAACCCCATTCACTTACCATTGCGAGTCTCCCTGAATCTGAGGGCTATTTAGCCTGGCCAATCAACCTCACCCACGTGTCTTTGGAATGTGGGAGGAAACTGGAGCACCCGGTGGAAACCCCCGCAGCCATGGGGAAAATGTGCAAAATCCACACAGACAGTGACCCAAGCCAGGAATCGACCACACGTCCCTGGCGCTGTGGGACAGCAGTGCTAACCACTATGCCACTGTGTCTAGGAAACAGGCAGGCTGGTCAGATGGACAAATGTAATTTAAATCTGAAAAATGTGAAGCGATGCATTTGGCAGGACTAACAGGGCAAGGAAATGCACAATGAACAGGAGACTGTGAGGACGTACAGAAGACCAGAATGAATGTGGGCTGCATATATGAGGATCCCTGAAGGCAGCAAGACAGGGAGACGAGGTAGTTAAGAGAACCTGTAGGACACTTGCCTTTAGCAGCCGCAGCATAGAATATAAGAGCTGGGAGGTTATGATGGAAGTGTTTAAAATGCTGCTTCGACCAGAGGAAGAGTATTCTGTGCAGCTCTGGTCATCACACTAAAGGAAGGATGTGATTGCACTGCAGACGGTAGAGAGGAGATTCACCAGGATGCTGCCGGGGCTGGAGAGTTTCAGCTATGAAGAGAGGCTGGTTACCCTGGGTTTTCTACCTTTGAGCAGAGATGGCAGGAGGGGGAACCGCTGTAGTGGGTGGTGGTGGGGAGTGCTTTCAGGTGGAAGGGGAGGGGGGGAGGGGGGAGGGGGGGGACCTGAGTGATATAAAGAAAATTATGTCGCACATAGATCGGAAGAACCTGTTTCCCTTTAGTGGAGGTGTCAATATTCAGAGGGATTTGGATTTAAGGAAAAGGACAGATTTTTGTGTGGATTTGTGCAAAAATGTTTCCATCCACAGGGTGCTGGGATCTGCAGCTCACGGCCTGAAAGGATGGTCGAAGTGGGAACAACCACAAGAGGCATTTAGATCAGCAATTCAAACGCCAGAGCATACAAGGCTGTCGATCGAATGCTGGAAAATGGGATTCGATTGGATAGTTGTCTGATGGCCAGTTCAGACATAATCGGCCGAAGGGCCTCATTCAATGCTGTTAAAACTCGATGGCTGTTAGACCACCCTCAGCACTGGCTCCGTCAATTGCAGCTCTCAGAACGCTGGCTGGGATATCGAGTATGTACCAAACCTGTGTGATTACAAGCGCGCAATTGCAGCCAGCAGTGAGCTGCCTGGTCTGAGAGTAACATCTGTCAGCTCTCTGCTGCTGCAGCTGGCTTCAACACAGCAGCTGCCCCCAGATAGTCCGGGGGCCACAGCACTTCGTGAGCAGCCCGCGACCGGCAATAGGGCCCACCCTCCTCCCCACCACCCGGACCAATCACCTGCCCCTTCCCCCACACCAATTGCATGAAAAGAGACAGCGAGACGCCATCCTTACCCGACTGCGCATGCGGAGAGGCAGCAGGGCCCCCTCCCTCCCCCACTGTGCATGCAGAGGGACAGCGAGGCCCCCTCCCTACCCCTCTGTGCATGCGGAGAGGCAGCGAAGCCCCGGTCACTACCACACTAATCACATGCAGTGTCAGTGGGACCCTCTACCCTTCACCAACTACGTTGAGAGTGACAGCACAAACAACCTACCTCAATAATTACGTGCAGATTGGCAGCGGGGCCGCATTCCCTACTCCACCAATCGCATGCAGAGTGGCATTGGGCCACCTTCCCTGCCAAATCGGCCGGGTCCCCAAGGGCCAAACTGACTTCAGCCCCGCCCCTCAGGACCCGCCACTTCAGGCCCCGCCCCTTCAGGCCCCGCTCCTGCAGACCCCGCCCCTGCAGGTCCTGCCCCTGAGGCCACGGTCCTTCGGATCCGCTACCTTCAGGCTCTGCTCCTGCAGACCCCGCCACGTCAGGTCTTTACCCCCCGGTACTGCCCAGTGGCCAGTGCTCGCTGGCCATTGACCTTTGCCCTCGACCTTGCCCGATATCCTCAATGGTCTTTAGTTCTATCAGCGAGGTCATCACGACTTGTCCTCGTGCGTGTGGACCAGCTGTTTTCCTCACCGGACACAACCTCCCCTGGTGAGGCTGCAAAGTCAAGTGTGCACACAATTCCATCCCGGGCTCGCTTAATTGATTTAAATTTATTTTAGAATAAATTTGAATAATTTGTTCAACCTCTTGCCAGAAATGGGCAGGAAGATGAATCCATCGCATATCCATTGCAAGTGAGGTCGCCAGAGGCGAGCAATCGGGCGTGGACCTGAGTTATCGGCTGTCATGCAGGTTTATTTGCTCACCCTGCCATCAATGGACAGGGAGTAGTTATAAACCTGTTCCCCTCCCGTGTGCGTGTGTGCGTGTGTGTGAGCAAGAGAGCACTGTACGAGTATACCTAACTGTGCGTTCTTCTGGAGTCTTACAGCAATTTTGATTACTCTTGGATTTGTGTGTGTGAGTGGGCGTAAGTGTTTAAATCTGACTGCATTTATCAGCAAATGTGTGTGTGTTTATGTATGTGCATTTAGGTGTGACTGTGTGTTTGTGTTTCTGTGACTGTAGGAGAGTTTGTGGTGGCACAGGGGACAGCATGTTGCCTCACTGCACCAGAGGCACTGGATCAATTCCAGGCTTGGCAACTGTCTGTGCAGTGTCTGCACGTTCTCCCTGTGTCTGCGTGGTTTTCTTCTGCGTGCTCCGATTACCTCCTAAAATCTGGAAAGTTACTCTTGTTAGGTGCATTGGCCAAGATAATTTCTCTCAGCGTACCCAAACAGGCGCTGAAATGTTTCCAGTAACTTCAGGGAATTTTAACAGTAACTTCACTGCAATGTTAATGCTCCCATACTTGTGACACTGATGAATAAACTTCAATCTTCAGAAAACATGCTCTCACTCTGAGAATCTTGCTGTGCACACATGACCAATAAAATGGATTCTGTAGTCTGGTGACTGTGTGTGTGATTAGCAGTGAACTGGTGTTATATGTAGAGGGTAAAAGGATTCTGTCTCAATCATTTACTCACGAAGGAAGTGTTGGAGATCACATGTCTATGGAAAGTCACAGCACACAGAAGACATCCTAACCCACAGGTGCTGAGACAATTGTGAGTGGCTGAACGAATTAATAACTGGATACAGAGATTCAGCAGAAACAACAAGAGCAGCAAACCGAGTACAGTAATTGACAAGAAAATCAATACATTTAAACAGCCTTTCTCGAATTAGCAACTGGATACAGGAGACGGGACTTTGCAGCCTCACTCTTCCCAAAGCTGCAAAATCCCGCCCGAGGTCAACAGACCTTCCCATGCTCCGCCCCTCGCCTGCTCAGATTCCCGTGGTGTTCGGGCCGGTACAATTCCAGCCAGAGACTTACCCGGAACACCAACAATCGCCAGGAGGGGATAGTAAAAACATTCAATCGCCTTCATTAGATAATAAATGCGATCAGCTGATGTCATCCACGAAGCACCTGCAGTAAACCACAAAATCCAATGGAATAAACTCCTGCCCTTGGTTGGAACATTCCACTCCATTGTTCCCAGATTCTGATCCATTGTTGTAATATTCCAATCCATTGTTCCCAGATTCTGATCCATTGTTCTCAAATTCCAATCCATTGCTACCAGATTCTGATCTCTCCTCGCCCTCTCTCTCTCTCTCTCCACAGCCGCTGATCTCTGTTCGTGTCGGAGTTGTGGCTCCCGCTGACTCAATGGGACAACACATTGAACTGAATCCCTTTTTAATAGAAGAGGGAAATCCCTCCAGGCACACTTATCGGATCCATGGAGAATCACATCAATTCCAGTCACGAAACAAACAATTTCACTTAACCCCGTTCAATCCAACACTTTGTATACCCAAAGTAGAAAATTTCCAGCCGAGCTGGGGTGTTGAGGGTCAGGGAGGTATGTTCATATATAAATACGGAGACCTGAACGCACCACTCAAAGCACAATATTGTTCGTTTCCACATAATTTACTTAAAAGTTTAACATAAATCTGTTTGTTTTATTTCAGGATATGCCCAAAATTTCACTGTAAGGATAACATTTTTCATTGAACTTTTTGCCACTAATCTCCTCCAATAATTTCGTGAGGCGATTGATCAAACGCTAAAATAATTCACCAAGTTTTATTGTTCAGACTTTAGAGTAAGACCAAAGAACAAAGAAAATTATAGCACAGACCTTCGGCCCTCCAAGCCTGCACCGACCATGTTGCCCGACTGAACTAAAACACCCTACCCTTCTGGGGACGATATCCTTCTATTTCCATCCTATTCATGTATTTGTGAAGACGCTCTTAAAAGTCACTAACGTAGCTGCTTCCACTATCTCCCCCGGCAACGAGTTCCAGGCATCCACCACCGTCCGTGTAAAAAATCTGCCTCGCACATTGCCTTTAAACATTGCCCCTCGCACCTTAAACCTATGCCCCCCAGTAATTGACTCTTCCACCCTGGAAAAAAAGCTTCTGACTATCCACTCTGTCCATGCCTCTCATAATCTTGCAGACATCTATCAGGTCACCCCTCAACATCCGTCGTTCCAACGAGAACAACCCAAGTTTCTCCAATCTCTCCTCAGAGCTCATGCCCTCCATGCCAGGCAACATTCTGGTAAATCTTTTTTGTACCCTCTCCAAGGCTTCCACATCCTTTTGGTCGTGTGGCGACCAGAATTGAACACTATATTCCAAGTACGGCCGAACTAAGGTTCCATCAAGTTGCAACATGACTTTCCAATTTTTAAGATCAATGCCCCGGCCGATGAAGACAAGCACACTGTATGCCTTCTTGACTACCTGCTCCTCCTGCATTGCCACTTTCAGTGACCTGTGTACCTGTACACTCAGATCCCTCTGCCTATCAATACTCTTAAGGGTTCTGCCATTTACTGTATATTTCCTATCTGTATGAGACCTTCCAAATTGCATTACCTCATATTTGTCCGGATCAAACTCCATCTGCCACCTCTCCGTCCAAGTCTCCATGTAATCTATATCCTCTGACGGTCCTCATCGTTATTTGCAAATCCACCAACCATTGTGTCGTCCACAAACTTACAAACAGCAAAAGTCCCAGCGCTGATCCCTGAGGAATGCCACTTGCCCTCAATTCAGAAACGCAACCTTTCACTTCTACCCTCTGTCTTCTTTGACCGAGCCAGTTTTGTATCCACCTTGCCAGCTCACCTCTGCTCCCATGCGATTTCACATTCTGCACCAGTCTGCCATGAGAGACCTTGTCAAAGGCCTTACTGAAGTCCAGGTAGAAAACATCCACAGCCCTACCCTTATCAATCACCTTCTATGTCGAAAAGCTCGATGAAGTTCGTGAGGCACGACCACCCCTTCACAAAATTATGTTGCCTCTCACTAATACGTCCACTTATTTCCAAGTGGGAATAAATCATGTCTCGAAGAATCTTCTCCAATAATTTCCCTGCCACTGATGTAAGGCTCACCGGCCTGTATTAACCTGGATTATTCTTGCCACTTGAAGCATAGAGTGCAAAATCACTGGAGACTTCATTGGGGCAGCACAGTGCTACCTCGCAGTGCCAGGGTCCCGAGTTCGACTCCCGGCTTGGTTCACTGCGTGGAGTTTGCACGTTCTCCCCCGTTTCGGCATGGATTTCCTCCCTGTGGTCCGATTTCCTCCCACAGTCGAAATGATGTGCTGGTTGGGTGCATTGGCCATGCTAAATTCTCCAGAGTTACCCGAACAGGCGCCAGAGTGTGGCAACATGTGGTTTTTAACGGTAACCTCATTGCAGTGTTAATGTGAGCTGCCTTGTGATATTATTAAGTAAATTTAACATATGCCCAGCTATTACTTGTCTCCATCCAAACCAAAACTATATTGCCATCTCCTCAACACAAGTTAGGGAGGCAATGGCCGAGTGGTATTATCGCCAGACTATTCATCCAGAAACTCATCTAATGTTCGGTGGACCCGGGTTCGAATCCCACCACAGCAAATGGTGGAATTTGAACTGAAGAAACAACATCTGGAATTAAGAATCTGGTGATGACCATGAAACCCATTGTCGATTGTTGGAAAAACCCATCTGGTTCCTTTACGTAAGGAAATCTGCCGTCCTTACCTGGTCTGGCCGACATGTGACTCCAGAGCCACAGCAATGTGGTTGACTCTCAATTGCCCTCTGAAATGGCCTGGCAAGTTACTCAGTTTAAGGACAACGAGAGATGGGTCATAAAGCTGGCCCAGCCAGAGACGCCCATGGCCCATGAATGAATAAAATAGTGATCTCTAAATGTTCCAACAATCTATCTTGATGAAAGGTGCACCCACGACAATGGAATCCAAGAGTGGAAGCACAAGTGCCAATATTTCATACTCAAATGTCACTCAGCACAGTTCTCTCCTGAATTGCCAAGCTGAAAATGAACATTGCTGTTAAATTCCATTCCTGTTTCGATTATTCATGTCGGGATGACTCAGGTCTGAAACCTGAATTACACGTGGAAAGATCAAGATGCTGTCAAAACAACCCGACTAGATCATGGTATTTCTATCAATAGATTCACTACAGTGCAGAAGGGTGCCATTCGGCCCTTCGGGTCTGCGCAGACCACAAACACATCCAGGTCTATATTTAGCTCTGCAATTCAGATTTATGCTGGTAATCCCTATTTACTCTTGCTAGTGCCCCCTGGCACTGAGGGAGAAGTTAGTATGGCCGATCCATTTAACCCGCACATCTTTGTACTTTGGGAGGAAACTGGAGCACCCGGAGGAAACCCACGCAGACATGGGGAGAACGTGCAGAATCCACACAGACAGAGCCAGAGGTCGTGGTACAAATTGGTACCAATGACGTAAGTAGGAAAAGGGAAGAGGCCCTGAAAGGAGAATATAGGGAGTTGGGAAGGGAGTTGAGAAGGAGGATGGCAAAGGTAGTAATCTCGGGATTGCTGCCTGTGCCACGTGACAGTGAAAGTCATGATTGGCCAGAGAATATGACAGAGATTTGTGTTGATGTATAACTGTTAAATGGAATTGATTTTAAGTTAATGAAAGGCATAGTTGTTGCATATGAATTAGTATAATTGGTCTATATTTAGCTCTGCAATTCAGATCTTTCAGAATGGTTCGGTAGCTCTGCCTTTAGAGCTGTTTATCCCTCCGTTTGACTCCAGTCGTCTGTACGTTTGTATTGTATTGTCTTACGTTTTGTGTCTGATAAATTTGTTACATCATGGAGACAAAGATATTTCCCTTGCGAGCATTGAATTGACTTATTTTAAGACACAATTGACCACCTCGTGAAATTTCCCCACAACACTGGATCAGTGGATTTATGTTATCAATCCCGTTAACAGCTGCCGTTTAGATTGCTGCAACTTCCACGTATAATCAATCCCGCCATCACGGATGAACAGTGGCAGACCTGTGACCATATAAAAGCCGCAGTACTGGATCTCCCAAATTTCTGAGACAACACCTACAAATCCCATGACAATTACCGCCCAGAACGAAAACGGGAGCGATTAATTGGGAACACCACGACCTGGACGTACCAAAGAATTCGCTCACCAGCGGAACTTGGTAATGTGTATCCATTTCTTCACTGTTGACAAACTACAAGAATTTCCTTCCTTTTAGCACAGTTGGTGTCGCTGTACCTCAGGGACTGCAGCGGATCGACTTTATTACCATATTCCAAACGGGTACGAAGTGAAGGACAATACATTATGTGTCTGTCCAACAAAGTTCACGTGCTATTAAATGCCAATATAATAAATATGTTACCCACTTCCTCCATGATTTGTTTTTACTGCATCCATTGTCTCGGTTAAAAATATTTGTTAATAACCAATTTCATTCACAATAAATGGTAATATTCCATTCCCTTTCCTGAGTAACATCATTAACTGACACCCTTCCTTTTTACAATTCAAGCAAGTGGAACCCTAGATCCTTCTGCATTTCGGACCGCTGCAAAATATCATCAATTAGACAAGAACATCTTTCATGATTCCGGACAGAAGTCAAAATTTCTGTCGTTCCCACATCAAACTCCTTAGGTCAATCTTATTTGTTCATTTATTGAGCATACCTTTTTCCCTTTGGGCGCTTGTTTGTGTCGTCTTCCTTCCTATATGTCTTAATTGCCATCAGCAAATTTAAAAATCTTTGGTTGCTTCATGCAAATGGTAATTATTTTTTGGAAATTGCAAATATTTCTGCAAAAGCATCGAGCTAAGTGGAGCAGCGCGTTTTCCACCCTGACTTCCAGCAAAATATGCATTTGTCCACCCCCCTCTGCTTCCTGTTAGCCAATCTTCTACACATGCCAAAGCATTGTCTCCTTTATCATAACATTCCACTGTTCGTTGCGGAAACGTAGCAAATTCGTTCTGGAAATGTATGGACAGTGCATCCATCAGCTCCCCTTTATATACAACACACGTTATTTCTTCAAACAACATCAATGAATTACTTAAGCATTATTATCCTTCGGAAATAATAAGCAGATAGTGAAGGAATTAAACAAATTAAGTAAACTGCATAGCATCCGCATCGCAGGGAGAGTTAGAATTGTGGAATCAAACTTTAAACACCATGATGAGGACTTCTTGTCAAGATTATCCATAGGATTGGAATACAGGAATTCCATTTGTGCTCTTTGCAATCAGGGATACAGCTAATGAGTCAATCAAATTCATTCCATTTGAATTGATTTTTGGTCACCAGAAATGAGCACCACTTGATTCATGTGAAATTTGTCACTGAGCGTTCTGAAACTACATTATTGGACTATTTGTCAAACTTTAGGGAAGTGTTGAATGATGCAGGATAATTGGCTATTGTCTGAGTTCAGTTAAGAAGCTCCAAAGTGTTTATGGAGCCCAATGAATCGTAAGATTTGCACCTTGAATTTGGCTCGGATAAGCATGATGTCATTCACTTCAGGTAGGAAGGGCTTGGTGACAGGTGTGAGAGGGGAGGGGAGTGAACAGTTAGAAGAGGGGTCACTTGTGGTTGTCCCACTCCAAAACAGGTATATTGTTTTGGATAGTGTGGAGGAGTGTGCCTCTCCAGTGGTAAGACACAGTGACCAGGACACTGGCACACTGTCAGGCTCTGTGGCCCGGAAAGGGAAGAGAGGGGTTAGGAGAGCGATAGTGGTGGGGGATGCATCAGTTAGAGGCACAGACAGGCGATTCTGTGGGTGCGAACGGGACTCCAGGATGGTAGTCTGCCTACCTGGTGCTGGGGTCACGGGTGTCTCCGAGCGGATAGGAGGCATATTAAAAGGGGAAGATAAAGAAACGGATGTCATTATACACGTTGGTGGAAATGACGGAGATAGGAAGAGTAGGGGGATCCTAAGAGAGCATTTCAGGGAGTTGGGAAATAGGTTAAAAAGTAGGGTCACGAGGGTGGCCATCTCTGGGCTGCTCCCAATGCCTCGTGCCAGTGAGGCTAAGAATAGCGAGTTGGTACAAATGAATGCCTGGCTAAAGGACTGGTCCAGGAGGGAGGGCTTCATTTTCATAGATCAATGGGGAGTTTTCAGGAGAGGATGGCACCTGTACAAGAGGGAGGGGTCACAACTAAGTTGGAAGGGCACAAATATCCTGGCTGGGAGCTTTGCTAGTGCAGTTCGGGGGGGTTTAAGCTAGTATGGCAGGGGGGTGGGGATCAAAATAATAGGTCTACAAGTGTGGAGGCTGGGGACGAGCTTGGGGCTGGGACAAGGCTGGCAAAGAAGAAGAGCACTCTGGGGGAGGACGACCTCACTGGGCCTGGAGGTCTGGAGTGCTTATACTTCAATGCAAGGAGCGTAGCAGGTAAGACAGACGAACTTGGGGCCTTAATGCGCACGAGGAATTTGGATGTGGTTGCGGTGACAGAGACTTGGTTGAAAGAGGGACAGGACTGGCAGCTGAATATTCCAGGGTACAAGTGTTTTAGGCGAGACAGAGGAGGGGCCAAAAGAGGTGGGGGAGTAGCGGTATTAGTTGGAGAGCATATTACAGCGGTGCAGAGGTAGGACAATTCAGAGGGGTCGTGTAATGAGTCACTCTGGGTGGAGCTTAGAAACAGGAAAGGCGCAGTCACTATGTTGGGGGTGTACTAAAGGCCCCCCAACAGCCCAAGGGAAGTGGAAGAATGGATATGTCAGGAGATACTGGATAGGTGCAGGAAAAATAGGGTTGTTGTAGTGGGAGACTTCAAGTTCCCTGGTATAGATTGGAAATCGCTGAGGGCAGGGACTCTGGATGGGGAGGAATTTGTAAAATGTGTACAGGAGGGTTCGTTGGAACAATATGTAGACAGCCCGACTAGAGAGGGGGCTATACTGGACCTGGTACTGGGGAATGAGCCCGGTCAGGTCTTCAAAGTTTTGGTAGGGGAACATGTGGCAAATAGTGACCACAATTATGTTAGCTTTAGGATAGTAATGGAAAAGGATGAGTGGTGTCCCAAGGGTAAGGTGTTGGATTGGGGGAAGGCTAACTTGAGTGGGATCAGGCAGAAATTGGCAGCTCTTGATTGGGAGAGGCTGTTTGAGGGTAAATCCACATCTGGTATGTGGCAGTCTTTGAAGGAACAGTTCTTCGGGCTACAGGACTAGCATGTGCCTGTAAAAAAGAAGGATAGGAAGGGTAGGGTTAGAGAACCGTGGATAACCAGGGAAATTGAGGGACTGGTCAAAAAGAAAAGAGAGGCGTATGTTAGGTCCAAGCAGCTAAAAACGGAGGGAGCTCTGGAGGAGTACAAAGAAAGTAGGAAAGTACTCAAACGGGGAATTAGAAGAGCAAAAAGGGGTCACGAAATGTTCTTGGAAGAAAGGATTAAGGAGAATCCCAAGGCATTTTATTCATACGTTAGGAACAAAAGGGTTGTTAGGGAAAAAATCGGACCTCTCAGGGACAAAAGTGGGGACTTATGTTTGGAGCCCAAAGAAGGAGGGGAGATCCTAAATGAATACTTTGCGACGGTATTCACAAAGGCGAGGGATGTGTTGACTGGGAGTGTCTTGGAGGGGAGTGTTGAACCGTTGGAGAAAATCTCCATTACAAAGGAGGAAGTGTTAGGTTTGTTAGAGAATATAAAGACTGACAAATCCCCAGGGCCTGATGGAATCTATCCAAGGCTGCTCAGGGAGACGAGAGGTGAAATCGTTGGGCCTCTGACGCAAATCTTTGTCTCGTCACTGGACGCAGGTGAGGTCGCAGAGGATTGGAGAATAGCTAATGTGGTCCCGTTATTTAAGAAGGGTAGGAAGGATAACCCGGGTAATTATAGGCCGGTGAGCTTGACGTCCGTGGTGGGGAAGTTGTTGGAGAAGATTCTTAGAGATAGGATGTATGCGCATTTAGAAATGAATAAACTCATTAACGATAGTCAGCATGGTTTTGTGAGAGGGAGGTCATGCCTCACTAACCTGGTGGTGTTTTTTGAAGAAGTGACCAGAATGGTTGACGAAGGAAGGGCCGTGGATGTTGTCTATATGGACTTTAGTAAAGCGTTTGACAAAGTCCCTCATGATAGGCGAGTGAAAAAGGTTGGATCTCATGGGATAAAGGGGGAGGTGGCTAGATGGGTGGAGAACTGGCTTGGTCATAGAAGACAGAGGGTGGTAGTGGAAGGGTCTTTTTCCGGCTGGAGGCCTGTGACTCGTGGTGTTCCGCAGGGCTCTGTATTGGGACCTCTGCTGTTTGTGATTTATATAAATGATCTGGAAGAAGGAGTAACTGGGGTGATCAGTAAGTTTGCGGACGACACAAAACTGGCAGGACTTGCAGATAGTGAGGAACATTGTCAGAGGCTACAGAAGGATATAGATAGGCTGGAAATTTGGGCAAAGAAATGGCAGATAGAGTTCAATCATGATTAATGCGAAGTGATGCATTTTGGTAGGAATAATGTAGGGAGGAGATACACGATAAATGGAAGAACCATTAAGGGTGTAGAGACGCAGAGGGACCTGGTGTGCAAGTCCACAGATCTTTGAAGGTGACGTCACAGGTGGAGAAGGTGGTGAAGAAGGCATATGGCATGCTTGCCTTTATAGGACGGGGCATAGAGTATAAAAGTTGGGATCTGATGTTGCAGATATATAGAACGTTGGTTCGGCCGCATTTGGAATACTGCGTCCAGTTCTGGTCGCCACACTACCAGAAGGACGTGGAGGCTTTGGAGAGAGTACAGAGGAGGATTACCAGGATGTTGCCTGGTATGGAGGGGCTTGGTTATGAGGAGAGATTGGGTAAACTGGGGTTGTTCTCCTTCGAAAGACGGAGGATGAGGGGAGACTTAATAGAGGTGTATAAAATTATGAAAGGCATAGATAGGGTGAACGGTGGGAAGCTTTTCCCCGGGTCGGTGGTGACGTTCACGAGGGGTCATAGGTTCAAGGTGAAGGGGGCGAGGTTTAACACAGATATCAGGAGGACATATTTTACACAGAGGGTCGTGGGGGCCTGGAATGTGTTGCCGGGCAAGGTGGTGGAGGCGGACACACTGGGAACGTTTAAGACTTATCAAGACAGCTATATGAACGGAGTGGGAATGGAGGGATACAAAAGAGTGGTCTAGTTTGGACCAGGGAGCGGCGCGGGCTAATTGTTCTTTGTTTCTCGTTTCAAGGCTTCATTCTATGATCATCTTGCTGGTTCCAGTACAGAGCGAGACTGCGGATAGTTGGGAACCTGTCTCGGGGGCAGGGAATTCAGATGGTGTTCGTAAAGCAGAAGTGGAAATGAATAGGGTTGGGAAGCATTTTCTGATCAGGGCCTGTGTGATCTCCTGGACTCGTTTCGATCGCCACCGGGGGTCGGAGAGGAATTTCCCAGATTTTTTTTTCCCCATATTGGCCCTGGGGTTTTCACTCTGGGTTTTCGCCTCTCCCTGGAGATCACATGGTCTGGAATGGGGGGGGGGGGGGGTGGGGGTGAGTTAATAGGTTGTGATGAACAAAGCAACGTAGCTGTGAGGGACAGCTCGGTGGATAGGATATTAGGATGTAGATAGGCTGGAAAATTGGGCGGGGATCCTGGATTCAGGATTCAATCCTGGACCGGGGAGCGGCGCGGGCTTGGAGGGCCGAAGGGCCTATTCCTGTGCTGTATTGTTCTTTGTTCTTTGTTCTTGTTGTATGATTCAAATTACCCACTAGGGAGCTCTTACCAAACAAAGGTTACTGAAGAATATAGTTAACACATATAGCAAGAATATCAGCAATCGCTGTTATCAAATACAAACAAAACAATCAGAATTGACGAATATATGTAAGATGTTCCAATCAATCCAAGCCTACAAAAAAAAACCCTTTCCACGGGTTTAACACAGCAAAGTCTAATGCTCACGTGAAACTGGATCTGAGTCTTTCGGATTCATGCTGCAGTTCTCCTGATACACTGAGAATAGTTTGAAATCACAACAGCTTCCCTGAACATCAGGGCAAGACTGTGGTCAAGCCACCAACAGAAATGTTCTACTCCAGAAAACTTCTGAGCGAACCAGCAGAACTTCCAAGAGCTGAAATTGAGAGTGGTCCCGTCACCAGACATGCAAACGTGTTTCCTCTTGAATACAGGGTCATAAAACGAATTTCCAAAGTGAAAATAAGCAACCCCCCTTTAAACCACTTAAGGGGCAATAAAATGATTCCTATAGACACCACCCTGGCACATTGGGAGCTGAGGGCTACAAAGAACATGATTTTTAAAAATCTCTTGAAGAGGCACGAGCATCACAATTGTAAGTTCAGCATTTTATAAGAATGCGCAAGCAAACAAATTTGAAGACGCTGCAAACCTTTTGATCGTCAGGGACTCTATCCTCAGGTGAGGATGTATGTGATTTGTGCTTCTGTGAATGTTTGTGTGTGTGTGTGTGCTTATGTATGCGTGTGTGTGTGTGCGCATGTGTGTGTGTGTGCGTATGTATGCGTGTATGTGTGTGTGTGAGCATGTGTATGCGAGGGGGTCTGCATGTTGCTTGTGAGCGACGTTGTGAGTGTGCGAGTGTACATTAGTGATTGTATGTGTCTAAGTGTGCGCAGATGGTGTAAATGTGTGCCTGTGATTGTGTCTGTATTTCCGTCTCTGTGTGTCTTTCTGTGCGTAGGTGACTGCTTTTGTCTGAGTTGCAATGTGGTATTTTATGTGCATGTGCGAGTTTGAATTTGTGTTTTTGAGAGAAAGGGACAGAGAGAGAGGGAAATGAGTGGACGGCGGAAGAGCGAGGGAGGGAGAGACAGCTCCTGCGCCTGTTTAGCATTACATTCATGTGGAGGTTCGTGGGTTTTTGATTGTGATTGCCTCCATCTGCGTGTGTACAGGAGTTTGTGTTTGCGGTATGTGCGTGTGTGCATGCATTTAAGTGGTGTGTGCATGTGTCCTCCCTGGCTGTGCCCATGTGTTTGCATGAGTGTGGCGTGTGTTCGTTGGGTAGATGAGTATAAGAGGG
This sequence comes from Mustelus asterias, assembly GCF_964213995.1. Lineage (NCBI taxonomy): Eukaryota > Metazoa > Chordata > Chondrichthyes > Carcharhiniformes > Triakidae > Mustelus > Mustelus asterias. The sequence goes on along the minus strand of NC_135832.1, from coordinate 2,076,541 downwards.
AATATGAGTGATTGCCTTTGTTTATGTATGCAAGTTTATTATTGTGTGTGTGTGTGTGTGTGTTTGTGAATGTATGCCAAAAGTGTCGATGGTGGATCTATGTGCGTTCCTCTAAAGCGATAGAATGTGACTATATGTACGTCCGTGGTTGTCTTTCTGCGTGTCTCTCCACTCTGCTCACTCTTTATCTCCATTCTATTATACTTGTCCATGCAGAAATAACTTGATTATCATTGTTTCCATTTTGCTCCACTGATCATCATATTTTTTATGCCAACAAACTTTACTCCCCTCCCTCGCTCACCGTTTCCCAGTAATTGAACCTTTTCTGCTTATCCCAACCCGCACTTTGTTCCTAGTCTCCCTCATACAGCGTGTGTGGGCGTGCGTGTGTATCTGTGCGTATGTGACTGCTTGTGTCTGAGTTGCAATGTGGTGCCTGTGTATTTTATGTGCGAGTTTGTATTTGTGTTTTTGAGATAAAGGGAAAGAGAGAGAGGGAAAGGAGTGGACGGCGGAAGAGCGAGGGAGAGAGAGAGCTCCTGCGTCTGTTTAACATTATGTGTGTGTGTGTGTGTGTGTGTGGGTGTTTGCCTCTGCCTGCGATTGCGCATGTATATGTGTGTCTGAGACAGTATGTGTGATGTGTGTATGAGGTTTGTGTCTTTGTGTCTCTGTGAGCAACAGCGGGTGCATGTGTTTGTTAGCTTGGATGCATGGGCCTGTGTGTGCTTGAGTATGAGTGACTGCAAATGTGTGTGTGTGTGCCTGCATTACTGTTTGTCTGCGTCTATCTGTCTGTGTGTGACTCCGTTTGGATGAGTGCATGTTTGCATGTCTCTGTGGGAAGTAGAATGTGTCTGTATCAGAGTACGTGCTTCTGCATGTTTATGTCTGTGTGTCTGTTCTTCTTACTCATTATCTCCCTTCATGTATCAACGCCCTGCGCTTTCAATATTTTCTCTGATTTCTCTGTTTTCCCCATTGAGTCTTCTCATTCTGCTATCTCCATCTACCATTATGTTTCCTTTTGTCACAGGGTAACATTGAGGGGGCGTTGGTTCACCTTTTTCATCTGTCTGTGCACAAGACATGTTTGTGTATGTATTTCCATGTGTGCGCACACATGTGTTGATATGGTTATTTGTGTATGTGTCAATGTGTGCATGTGAGTGCAAGTGTATGCTTCTGAGCGGGAGTACATGTGTACCCGTGTAGATGGGTGTGTGTGTGTACTGTGTCTGAGTGTGTGTGTGTCTGTCTCTGTGTGTTTGTGTGAACGTGCGTGTGTTCCCGAGCGCTTGATGGGGATTTTGCATCTGAGAGGCTATTTGTGAGCGATTGTGTGAGTTTGTGAGTGTACTGGAGTGTTTGTCGCTGTTTATGTGTGTGTATGTACGAAAGTATGCTTGTGTGTGTGTGTGTGTGTGCGTGTGTGTGTGTGCGTACGTATGTGTGTGTGTGTGTGTGTGCGTGCGTGTGTGTGTGTGTGTGCGTGCGCGCGCGCAACTCTATGTGTGTGGTCTCCGTCTGTGCCTTTTGTCTTAATGACGCTGTGTGATTAACCGTGTGTGCAGCATTGATCTCTTTGAATGGATGGGTTTGTGTGATTGAGTGTGATGACTGCAAATGAGATTGTATGTGTGTGCATTGCTGTTTGTGTGCGTCCAAGTGTATGTGTGTGATTTTGTTTGGGTAAGTGTGTGTGCATGCGTCTGTGAGAAATATACTGTTTTTATATCAGTGTGTCTGCCTGTGTGTTTGTGTGTAGGTGCATATGTGCTTGTGGGTCTATGTGTGCATATGTTTAAGAATGTCTGTCCCCACTCCTCCCTCTTCATCTCTCTTCCTGGATTAATGTCCGTGCTCATTCAATTTACTTTCCTTTTTCTCTATTTTCTCCATTCATTCCTCTCTGTTCAAACTCTCTTTCATATTCATTCCCTCCATCCGTCACTGCCTGCCAGTTTGCTTGCCCATTATCGCACTTGCTCGTCGCCAAACCTGCCTCTCCCTCTCGCTCACCCAGTGTGTATCTGTGTGCGTTTTTGCTTATGAGTATCCTCTCTTTTAACTCTTCATCTCCCGTGTGGTATTACTGAGAGTGCCCAACCACTCTATTACAACCATCCTTTGTTTTGCCATCGAATGTTCTCTTTACTATATCTCTTCGACCCCACCGCTCCACCGAGAGAGAGAGAGATAAAAAGTGTGTGCATATATTTGGTTGCGTGGAATGTTCTGTGTGTTCAAGCGACTGCAATAATGTTTGTGTGTGTGTGTTACTGCAAGTGTGTGTGTTGGTGCACATGTGTGAGCACTTGTATCTGGGTGAGTTAGTGTGTGCTCAAGCATCTGAATATGTATTTAACAGTGGACGCTACAGTGTGTATACATTTTTATGTCTGTTTTTGCGTCACTATCCTCCCTTCTTCCTGTTTATCTCTCATCTGCTCTTTAAGCCCGAGGCCATTCATTCTTCTCGCTTTGATATCTGTTTCTTCCATTGATTTATCCCTCCAACAACTCCCTATCGCCTTTGTTCCCATCATCTGTTTCTGTTTAAGAAACGGAATAGAAATGACCCTGGTAATTATAGGCCGGTTAGTCTAACTTCGATGGTTGACAAGTTCATGGAAAAGGTCCTTAGGGATGGGATTTACGACCATTTAGAAAGATGCGGATTAACCCGGGATAGTCAGCACGGATTCGTGAAGGGCCTCACAAATTTGGTAGAATTATTTGAGGAGGTAACTAAGTGTGTTTATGCAGGTAGGGCAGTTGATGTCATAAACATGGATTTTAGTAAGGCGTTTGATAAGATCCCCCATCGTCAGCTTATGATGAAAGTAAGGAGGTGTGGGATAGTGGGAATGTTGGCCGATTGGATAGGTAACTGGCTATCTGATGAGAGACAGAGGGTGGTGGTGGATGAAAAATTTTCGGGCTGGAGGCAGTTTGCAGGCGGAGTGCCACAGGGATCAGTGCTTGGTCCTCTGCTATTTGTGATTTTTATTAATGACCGAGAGGAGGGGGCTGAAGGGTGGATCAGTAAATTTGCTGATGGCACCAAGATGGGTGGAGTAGTGAATGAGGTGGAGGGCTGTTGCAGACTGCAAAGAGACATAGATAGGATGGAAAGCTGGGCTGAAAAATGGCAGATGGAGTTTAGCCCTGATCAATGTGAGGTGATTCATTTTGGTAGGACACATTTAAATGTGGATTACAAGGTCAAAGGTAGGGTTCTGAAGACTGTGGAGGAATAGAGAGATCTTGAGGTCCATATCCACAGATCTCTGAAGGTTGCCAGTCAAGTGGATAGAGCTGTGAAGAAGGTCTATAATGTGTTAGCTTTTATTAACAGGAGTTTAAGAGCCGTGGGGTTATGCTGCAACTGTACAGGACCTTGTTGAGACCACATTTGGAATATTGTGTGCAGTTCTGGTCACCTCAATATAAGAAGAGTATGGAAGCGCTGGAAAGAGTGCAAAGGAGATTTACCAGGATGCTGCCTGGTTTGGAGGGTATGTCTTATGAGGAGAGGTTGAGGGAGCTCGGGCTGTTCTCTCTGGAGCGGAGGAGGTGGAGGGGAGACTTAATAGAGGTTTATAAAATGATGAAGGGGATAGATAGAGTGAACGTTCAAAGACTATTTCCTCCGATGGATGGAGCTATTACAAGGGGGCATAACTATAGGGTTCATGGTGGGAGATATCGGAAGGATTTCCGAGGTAGGTTCCTTACTCAGAGAGTGGTTGGGGTGTGTAATGGGCTGCCTGAAGTGATTGTGGAGTCAGACACTTTAAGAATTGTAAGCGGCTATTGGATAGGCATCTGGATCACACCAGGGTGATATGGAGTGGGATAGCTTGATCTTGGTTTCTGATAAAGCTCGGCCCAACATTGTGGGGCGAAGGGCCTGTTCTGTGCTGTACTGTTCCACGTTCTATCTGTGCAGCCGTCCAGGGTGCTTCCGTTTTTCGCCCTTTCCCTCCGCCGTTCTGCCTGTGCCTCGCTCTCATCCTATTCTCTGTACATGTGTCTTTGTGAGTGACCGAGTGTGTCTGTGTGTGTGTGTGTTTATGTGCATGTGTGTTTATTTATCTTGTCTCCACGTCTGTGTGTCTGTGTGTGTGTGCCTCTGTATATCTATGTCTGTATGCGCGTGCATCACCCCTGTGACTGATCGACGCCATTCCATCAACTGGTTCAGTGTCGTTATTTTCGAATTTACTCGTTCGGACGGGTGAAGTGACCAACTGCCTTTTCTGCACAACACGTTCACTACGCTCTCTGTCTCAGAGCTGATTGCATTTCATGAATCCTCAATTCTCCAGGGGGGCATGTATTTAAATGCCCAATGAAGGCTTCATCATGGCCAATGTTCCATGGCAGCATTTGTTCACTTTTTAGCAACTAAAACTATTTATTTGACATATTTATCGACTTTACCCACGCCTTTACTTCCAAACCTGTAGTATTCGCCTACGTACATCGCCTCAGTGCATGGCTTACTTGTTCCTTCGACTTTCCGGTACCTCAATTTGGACATCGATACACCATTTATCGATGACTTAGAACTTGGTTTCCAAGATCCAGCAACTGAATAACGTTCTTCTGACCATTTGTAAAGGGCTCAAAGATTTGAAATGCTTTTTCTTGTCCAGGGTCAGGCATTCAATTTATTCAATGTGTACCCTTCATCCTGTATGGCAGGAGCTTAATGTACCCACCGCCCCCCCCCCCCACACCACAACGCCCCCCCCACCCCCACCCCCATTCCCCACCCCCCGACTGCATGTTAATCCATACAATCATGGACATACTGACAGGCAAAATCGAAGCAGTAATTTGCAATTCAGCCCTGCAAGCCAGCATTACCCTTCAAGACGTTCATGGACAACATTCTCCCGTTTCAAGTAACACATTCCCATATGTACTTGATTGCCTTGCCTGAAAAAAAAATCTATCCATCGCTGTTTTAAAGTGACGTCCGTAAGGATTACAACTAATTCTAAGACAATGCTGCGAGTTTTGAAGTGAACTGTGCGAGGAAACATGCTTTCCACGGCCACCTTTTCATGCTCATTCATGATCCTTTCTGCTTCTGAATTTTTACCTTTGAAATTTAAACCAAAGTGCAAATCGCGGCATTTATTGCCAGCAATAAGTAATGTATAAGAACAAACGATGGCTTTAACAGCACCTGTGCTGAATCTAATGCAACAGCAACCACATACATTCAACACACATCCAGATCACATAAACACACAGAAATACAAAACTTCTCAATTATGTGCTCAGATTCTGGCGGGATTCCTCATAGCATTCATTATTTCCCAGTCAACAACAGCTCCTGGTAATTCCATGCCTTCCTTGTAACCAATAGTCACAGAATTCATTGGACCAGGGGGGAATTCTAAAACTTCCAAGGGATTAGGTGCCTCCAGAAGAGGAGTTGGGCGTTCCCAGTCAACACACCATCGAATACGGGTATTCTGTTCCAGTCCACAATCCAACTATTTAAAACAAAACACAAAAAAATACAGGTGGCTTGCAGCCAAATTAATTAATTTGGATTTCAAATCTCTGTGAAATTGGAAAAATAAACATGAAATTCATAATCTCCAATGTACATTAATTCTTAATTCTCAAATTAGTAACAGAAGATCGTGAAATCCCGGTCAGCTAAAAAGAACCACAAGAAATAGCGCACATTTCAAAGTGATGACGTCAAGCTGTCTTCAAATTAACACAAAGGAAAGAGCAAATGGTTCGCCTGAAGCTTCTTTCTTATTACAATTTGGGGCCAAGACTATTCAAAATTCAAATTATTTATTTCAAACTCCAATTTATATACTTTAATTTGAAAATTTCAATTTGCATTCCAAAAAAAAAAAAATGTGTTCAAAGTAACTTCCCATGTTTAAACAATCCTGCATTGCAGAAGGAGCTATTCGGCCCATCGAGTCAGAACCGACTACAATCCCACTCAGGCCCTATCCGCTAACGCCATGCATTTGCCTTAGCTCGCCCCACTGTCACTAAAGGGCAATTTAGCATAGTCCACATATCATACGACTGTGCGAAGAAACTGGAACACCCACAGGAAATCCACGCAGGCAATGGGAGAATGTGCAAAATGCACGCAGACAGTGATCCACATCGATAATCCAACCCAGAGCCTTCGCGCTGACAGGCAAAAGCGATATCCACTTTGCCACTGTGCCGCCCATAAAGTGCCAAACAACCTAAACAGAAAATTAGACTTTAAGTTAATGCACCGATCATATCTATATTTGGGACAGTTGTGTTGAGGGGTGCAGTGATTGCAGAGTAGATTGGGGCGAGCTCGATTTGGATGCCCGTCAATTTGTGGAACATGGCGATGACTGGGGACCCACAGCTCCCTTCGCTGAGACACCTAATCCCTCAATATCCATAGAAAATTACTCTGTTCTGACCAGTCGCAAGGAAGATGACGCGCAGAAAATTCCTTACAGCAGGTGACTGTTAAGGGAAATACCTGAAATAATTATCCATATTCGCGACTGGTGCACACCCCAGATGTTCTTTGAGACTATTTGCCAACAAAAGTCGATGCACAGACTCAGTGACACGGAAGAGACTAAATTAATGATGGTGTGGCTGAGCCCTTTTCTTAGTTTGCATAACCCACAATGCAGAATGCACGGGCTGGAGAAATGAAAGATATGAAAGAAGCTAAATTAACTGCGATTGAGCATATGAGAGTCGATCCAGTAAAAACATTAAATACGTGTTAAGAACAAATAACAATGAACAAAGAAAATTACAGCACAGGAACAGGCCCTTGGACCCTCCAAGCCTGCACCGACCATGCTGCCCAAATGAAGTAAAACCTCCTACCCTTCGGGGAACATATCCCTCCATTGCCATCCTATTCCTGTATTTGTCAAGACGCCCCTTAGAAGTCACCATAGTTTCTGCTTCCACTACCTCCCATGGCAGCGAGTTCCGGGACCCACCACCCTCTGTGTAAAAAAAAACATAACAGATGGGAGAGGGCATCCAGCCTCATAGGTTATGTTTTCTGGACTAAATTGACGAAAGTTTTTGGGGAAACGGTCCTTATAATGTAGGATGGGCATAAACTTCTTAATTGGAAGTAAGCTTTAGTAGCCCATGTTTCGACACTCGGAAAGAAGGCGTTTGCGAAATTTGATCCTACAGAGGACTCACACTCTGAGGAGTGAAGATTAGTTTGAATGTCCAGAGCTTGGGAGAAGGCGGTTCAAGAAGCAGATGAGAGCAAAGCAAATGCAAAAGTGAAAATGTTCCCTGTAAAAGGTCCAAGTTCCAGTCCAGAGTGGAGAACTGAGTGAGGTAGACATGGACAGGGTGGGAGTGGTTTTCAATCTCCTTATACAGCATTTGTGGGTACATTGAGATGCCAGCTACAAGGGGACAATAGACGGCCAGTGTCGTGGTACAGTTGTCGAAGAAGAGGCAAATTTGCCCGGAAATGTAGAGTGATTTTCCAGTCCCCACAAGCACAAGGATATCGAGCAGGACAGAAGCAACGAAAGGGAGATCAAATATTTCCATTAAAGGGATCACAGCAACAGACACTGTAAGGGAAACGGTGGAGATTGCTTGTCTTGGCTGCCGCTATTGGATAATGTCAGAGTCCATTCCCATGTCTGAAAACACCACCGTGGATTTGCGATGCTCAGTGTTATAGTGCAGGGAGACATGTGACAGAAGTCGAAGTCGGGGGGGGGGGGGGGGGGGTGGGGGGCAACCCGTTGAATTTCCATAGGATGCACTGGGTTCCCGAATTGTCCACCCACCATCCAGAGCTATTGGTTACAATTGACAAAATAAGAGAATGGTTATCTTGTGTGGAAAACAGTGCATGTGCAAGTATGATTTGAAGTGGATCCAGTAGAGTTTAGGTTGGGGGATGCAATTTCCTACCACCCGTATATATTAGTACGCCTTACATGAACAGCAGAGCACATTTTGGGTTCCGAGTTTATGAGCAGATGTAATCTATCTTTTGACCTGGCGAATTGTGGTGTGTGGCAAATGGTTGATTTGAATGTAGCGCCAATGGAGATATCCGCAGCCATAGCCATGGCTGTGGGCGCATGAGAGGTGTCGCAATTGCTGAGGCTCTGAAGCAAAACCCAAAAGTCATACGAATGCCAAAAAAAAAGCTGAAGGAAAGGTTTGGAAAGCAAAAACAAGTCCTCTGCAGCAGTGAGTTATGCGACCAGTCGTTTCTACAAATAATTCGCCAGGTAGAAACCGGAAGGCACTTGAAGGCTGAAAATTGATAACGGAGAATTAAACAAAATGATTCTTGGAACAGCACCAACAGAAGCTACTCGCCGACAAATTTTGTTGCCACACGATTCACAGATGAACTATTTTACTGTCCGAGCCACTGAAAGTGTATTTATTAGTGGTCGCAAAGAAGCTTATTAGCAATGCATTGTAATTGCTGTGGAAATCGCCTCGTTTCCACACTCCTGTGGCTGTTCGTGTTCAACGAGCGAGAATTTCGCATGGCCAATGCATCGAACCAGCACATCGTTTGGACCATGGGAGGAAGTCGGAGCTCCCGGAGGAAATCAACGCAGACATGCAGATAACGTGCAGACTCGGCACAGACAGTGACCCAAGCTGGAACCCGGGCCCCTGGCGCTGTGAAGCAGCAGTGCTACCCACTCTTCCATCGTGCCGCCAGTCAGCATTGGGTCTTGGTCTATTCTCTGATATCAACAATGCATGTACGAATTTGCTTCTTTGCTTGAAGAGCAGCAATAAGCATGGAGTTGCTGGAGCAGTGGCTAAACCATGTCTTAATGCCGACGCAGACTGTGGAAGCTTCGGGACAAACAACTCTATGCCTGACTCAAGATATTGCTTAATCAGCCTAGTTTCATTCAACGGTCTCACCGACGACGTCACTGTGTTTGTCATTATTGGAATAAGCTTTAATGGCACCTGCAAGTTCGGGACGACATATTCAAGGGTACGTTTCTCCGTAAAGTTCCTCTTTTTGGGAGCAGTTCTACAGTATTTTAGCAGACACCTAGCATTGTGGTACCCCTGCATTATTTCGTCAGAAAAACCCAATTATTTGAATGCATCCGATGCCAATGGCTCCCCAAAACCTCCACTGACATGCTTTCTAATTCAACAGAAAAAAATAGCATTCTTGGAAATATGGCTGAAATGCTGAACTCTGGCTTCAAGTGAACTGCTGACTGCATCAACACTGAGGCAAAACCCGCCATGTTTTAATCTGACTTACACATCATGGATTTTCGGCAGCAAAAAAGAATTCTCACAAGGCAGTGCCTCAAACGTAGCAATCTCTCGTCGACTCTCAATTCCATATATAACTAAGTATATAAAATAGTAGTTTAAGTAGTAGGAAGTAGTCCATGCCAAAACATTGAATGTATTCAAGAGGTGGCTGGATATAGCACGTGGGGCAAATGGGATCAAAGTTTATGGGGGAAAAGCAGGACTCAGCAATTGAGTTGAATTGTCAGCCATGATCGTAAGGCATGTCAGAGCAGGCTCGAAGGGCCAAATGGTCTCCTCCTGCTCCGACATTATATGTTTGTATGATACTTTTTGAAAGGTATGTGAGCCATGTTCTGTGCAGGGTCTGCCTTTACAGTTTGCATGCACTCGGAGCCGTCGTGTCCACTGGCATGTCGTACTGCTGTTGCAGCAGCATCGCTGTTCCTAATGGCTAGAATGTTGGATTTAACATGAACTAGTGCTGGTCTGATAATTTCCCCTGAGGTTTTTCCGGGTGAGGCTTCAGCGGGATAATTGAAATGTATGTTCATGTGACAGGAACGTGAGGCTTTACAAATAATGTTCAAGATTAGATGCTGCTTTTGAGTTAAAAGGGAGAACTTTTCTCACTTTTCCCTCTCTGCAGTTGGAGACTGGAATCTACCAGAGGGAAAGTTTATTTCTTGGAGATGCTGCTATATGAGCTTTTGGTCTAACATTCAGAGTGTCTGATTTGGAAGCTGTCGCGAGAGAGAGAGGTATTCTTTCTGTGTCTAACGTAGGAGATTGGGTGCTGCCAGAGACTAACTTTACCTCTCTCAGACTTTGTTATTTTGAGGATACATCCTTCTGCCATCAGGTTTCCTGCCCAGAAGTGTTAGAAAACTGGAATACCTGCACCACGTGAGCATTCTTGGTTTGCACTATTTTGAAGGTTCATGCTAGCTCATGGGACATTGCTTTAATTTGGACCAAAACATATATATTAGTTTCAGGGTTGCAATAGAGCTGAATGTATTACTCTGAACAATGGAGTGGAACATAAAAATGTTTCTCCAAAGTGCATCAGTACGCATGATTTTGAAAAAGAAAATAATGCACATAATTTATGATTGTTATTCAACAGCAGAGCTGGATGTGATATCCTAAACAAAATGAACCACTAAAGGTTTCGACATGGAAATATGTTCACGCAGGTAGATGCTGTTTTTGGAAAAAATATATTGTTTTAGTTGCATCAGCTGCAGCACCTGCATTAGTTTAAGTATCTTAATTAGCTTCCTGGTCCGCAGTGTATACATCTCTACCAGTTTCATTGTCTGTAATCGTTTCAGAGCCTGGCTTATTTCCCCCATAATTAGGTTATTATTCTGTACTAATCGCAGGCTTTGTGTTAATTGCCATGTCGTTTCAATTTAATTTAACTGTTTCTTTAAATTTATTTGACTCCATTATTTACAGCGTTTGTGCTGGTAAATGAATCAGCACCATTTGTAAGACTTCTGTTAATTGCAGGATCTGTATTTATTACAAGACCTGTCTGATTTTCGGAAGCTTGTATTGGTTAATTATTTGGAATGGTTTCGGGATCTGAATCACTTTCCAAAAGTCGTCTCTCGCTGCAGTCGTGTGACTCTAATATTGTGCATTGCTTTAAAGGCATTTGTTCCTTTGAGAGCCTACGTGCTTTTCCCGGTTAAAATCAGCTTTACTAATTTCATTTCTCTTAGCTTCTCTGTTCCTTCCAGGCGTTCCATTCGTATAAATTTCAGTTTTCGTTCAAGGCAAGTGGTAGTTTAATTGTCTGCATTACTTTCAGCCACGTTATTAGTTTCAGGTCCGGTATAACTTTCAGATGAGAGATCAATTTGTATATTTCTTTTCAGTTTGCATTGGGCAGAGCTTCTGTGAAATTTTGTGAATCTATTATAGTTAGAGAAATTATTACACCTGAGTCCACATTAGTTTCATCTGTTGCAATCATTTCATATTCAGGATTGTTTTCAGGACATTTTAAAATGTCAAGTACTGTATTGCCTGCAGGCTCTATTTTACTTGCAAATCTTGTTAATGTTTTGGAAATGGTAAGAAGCACAATGGGATTTGTAATGTCATCTGAAAACGGTCAATAATCACAAGATTTAAAGTCCCAATAGCTGTTATGAAAAATAAGACTGCTTAGAAAATCATCGTAGACAAGCGACAAGGTCATTAGCCTGAAAGAATGTTTTAATCAGACATCACCGTAACTTGAAAAAAGGAGTGATATACAAAGACAGTTTGAAACCAGGCCAATAATAACTTATCCCAATCATGAATGAAGTTTTCACTCTGATTGAATATTATCAATAAGCAAACATAAGGTGATTGTGATTGGCTTTAATATCTGAATGATATAACCTTGCGCAACAACCATGAGTGGATCGAGACAACTCCTAAAACGTGATTGGTATACGCCCATTACTTGGAATTGAGCTTGAAACTATAATTGGTTTTGTATTTCTGAATTGTGCGCTCTGCTAGTTACAGACTGTGGCCTTTGACTTTCCACGGTCCCAGTTACAGAGCTTGGTAAAAAGAGCTGTTTAAGAGCTCCATGAATTGGTATGGTCAACTGAAGTGTTCAGTTGCGATCACTCAGAAGGCTGAATTAAAGCCCACAATATCATTTGTGTATTTGCAGACATGTTTTCATTTTTGAAATCAGTTGTGATTGTTTTCCCATTCCCTCCTTTGTGAGGTCAATTCGAAACTGATCCACAGCAAAATGTATTTAGAATATGTGTGGTCCCAGCTCTGTTTCTACTTCACCAGCGAGATACCGGGGTAAGAACTGGAGATTGTAATTCCAATCCTTTTGATTACGTTTAAAAATATTGGGAACTTACCGTTACAATCTATAACTTTGCTATTGACTTGACTGCCAGGACAATTGAACCATAGAAATGTTATGGCACATAAGGAGGCCATTCAGCCCATCGTGTCCATGCCACTCTGAGGACACCAAGGTGAACATTCTAATCCCACCTCCATGGACACGGCCCACAGCCCTGGAGTTGACACCAATTGAGGTGCGAATGCAGTTACTTTTTAAAATAACTTAGGATTGCCGCCTCCATCACCAACTCGAGCAGCAATTTCCAGATAACATCCACTCTCTGTGTTTTAAAAAAAATCTATATCTCCTGCCATGCATCTTGAAACCATGCCCACTAGTTCGAGAAGTCTGCACCAAGGACAGCAATTTTATACTGTCCAGCCTCTCTCTTCCCTTCACAATTTTCCACAGCTCCATCAAGTCACCCTTCAGCCTTCGTTGTTCCAAGGAAAATAACACCAACCTATCAAATGTCCTACTATCGATAAACTTTTCTCGCCCTGGCAGCATTCCTGTCAACCTCCTCTGCACTCACTCCAGAGCCATTACGTCTTTCCTGTCTCCTCGTGTTTGCGTGGGTTTCCTCCGGGTGCTCCGGTTTCCTCCAACAGTCCAAAGATGTGCGGGTTAGGTTGATTGGCCAGGTTAAAATTGCCCCTGAGATACGTAGGTTAGAGGGATTAGCGGGTAAATATGTGGGGGTAGGGCCTGGGTGGGATTGTGTTCGGTGCAGACTCGATGGGCCGAATGGCCTCCGTCTGCACTGTAGGGTTTCTATGATTTCTATGAATAACTGCATACAATACTCCAGTTGTGGTCCCAAAACTGTTTTGTACAATTCCAACATTACATACTTATCTCTCTATTCTATACCTCTGTTGAACAATGAGAGGATGCAGTATGACTTCTTCATAAACTTTTCTGCTTGAACTGCTCCATTTAGGGACACAAACGTCTCTCACTTCATTTTTCCTTCTTAGAATATTCATTTTTATTGTGTATTGCCGACAGTTTTACCTCGCTAAATGCAGCACCTCACAGCTCACTATGTTCAACTCGATTGGCCACTTTCTTGCCCCGCCGCCAGCGGATTGATTTCATCTTCTCGCTAATACCTATCCATAGCGCCACACGCTATTCGCCCAATGTTTGTGTTGTCTGATTGTTTTCAAATCGTGCTCCCCACGTCCATGTTCAAGTCGTTAATATATAACACAAACATCAGGGCTCGACCCACCAAAACGTGGGGAACACCACCTGAGACAACCTTGCACTCGCAAGGGCATCCGTTGAAAATTATATTTTTTTCCTTTTGTTAAACCAACTTTCAATTCAGTCTGCAACAGCACTCTGTATAAAATGGACTTTTATTATTATGTTTGAGCAGTCTGCCATATGGGACCATGTCAAAAGGCCTTTGCTAAATTCCAGGTAAATAACATCCACTGCACTATTTGCATCAATCGGTCGTGGCACTTCATTCTGACCATTCCTGACAAATCCATGCCTTGAGACGTGACCGGTAATCCTATCTCTCAGGATAGCTGCAACTTATTTGACCATCAGGGATGTAAGACTAACAGGCCTATAATCGTTTGGCATTTCGTTTGATCCATTTTTAACAATGGAAATATGTGCGTATTTCTTCAGTCCTCCAACATGTCCCCTGCATCGAGTGAAGATAGCAAAATCATCCTACGACCCTCTCCTTACTCCCTAACTTCCTTCAACAGGAAATAATCCATCAGGCCCTGCCAACTTATTAAGTTCCAAGGATTCCACAATGTGAGATGATGCTCTCTAAGATTATCCAGCCCAATGTCTCACAGTGTCTGTCCTGGACTCGTAAATCTGCATCCTCCCTTTCCTTTGTAAACATGGAGGCAAAATATTAATTTAAAACCATACCTGCAGCCTCTGCAGATACACGCGAGTTCCCTTCTGCATCTCTGAGAGGTCACAATTGTTCCTTAACTAAGATTAATCTTAAATAGTTTTGAAATACCATGTTCGGTTTCCTTTAACTTAACTTTATACTCATTTAAATGAGCCCACTTTGAATTCCTTATTTTCGTTCTCACAACATGCACGCCCTTCCATGATCATCGAGGCTATCGGCAGTGCCGAGTTCTTTGCGCCTTTTGTGCATTTGCGGTTTTGCTTTTATTTCCTAGATATTATTCCAGACAACAGGGAAGTCTAAATTTGGCGGACCCACTTTTTTTTTTTAGTGTGATTCTGATCGGGTACGTTTTTTCCAAAATAATTAAATTGGACAGCATATATTTTAAAAAAAACTATACTGCACTTTTGCTTCCCATCGAATATTGCATTCAAAGAAAGACAAAAAGGCAAAGAAAAAAAAACTTTCGTCTGATAGTCTGCTAGTCAGGATAATAATGCATCACATTCTCCCAAATCCTCGTGGGAGATACAGATTATATGTATCTCTCAAGAAACGTCCTCAAGTGCTTGTCACATCAGAAGCCATCAATTCGCATTGACACAATTTGTTTCTTAGGAGGACAGTGACCCAAAACGTCCGACAAAAATAAAACAGGTTTGCAAACCCACAATGTTCTGTGCACAGGGACGTTGTCTTCAACGCAATCTGTGACTGCAGCTGGCCTTTGATATGCTTCAAACAGGAAAAAAACAAACAGTAGACCAGCAGAATAATTTCACCGGAAAAAGATTCAATGCAAGAATATTACAGTGGTTGCATTAAACTTCTTGGAACCAAAAAAACTCCTCCAAGATCTATTTCGTTGTGATGGCAGTGAGGCCATCGCGGCTGTCAGGTGTTATTCAACGCATACATGGGTAAAACGGCATTGGAGTGCATAAAATGGTCTAAAATCCGCTATGATTCTCCTATTGAATTACAGCAGCATTAAATTACAATGATTGGAAAGATATTCATAAAAGTAGTTCTAAACCGTGAAAGGTAAGGAAATCACAGGTCTCAGGTCAGGTATGTTAACGTGCTGTTCTGCCATACTTCCTAAACAAAGCTGCCATGATTGATTAATGATGTGGGGATGCTAGCGTTGAACTGGGGTGGGCACAATAAGAAGTCTGACAACACCAGGGTTGGTTTATTTGAAATCACGTGCTTCGGACTGCTCCTTCGTCAGGTGAGTCAAAGACAAAGAAGGAACGGCGCTCCGAAAGCTGGTGATTCCAAATAAACACGTTTGTCTTTAACCTGGTGTTGTGAGACCTCGTCCTATGATTTATGACATTTGCTTTTGATTTGCAATGCAGCAAGATGAAGTTTGCACTGAGAAATGTGCTTTACTATGCATATACTTGCATGAATCCTCCCAGTAAACATGCTGCAACTATAACAGCATTGGTAAAGACGAATGGCCTGAAATGCTCTTGTTACATGTCGGTGAAGGTGAACAACTGTGTCACTTATGAGGCAAAACTTTCCAAAGGCCAGAAACTGACGTCATGTAGATTGCTCAATAATTGATCAGTTGCAGGATAAGAAACAGTTTATATGCGTCAGTTCAAACATTGCTCAGCTTTGGAAAAACGTGGTGGTTCTGAGCGTTGCTATTGCTATCGCCAATTTCCATGTTGCTCCCTTTGTTCTTTTGCAAGCTTTGGAGTGAAATTGCCAACGATAGAGCCTACATGCGTTTTTGTATTTGCATTGATTTATCTTCAGAATTTCTGTTGATGTTAGCTATTGTATGCAAGTTAGGGTCGGTAAACATGAATGTGAGATTGCACTCCTGCGGAACTATTCCATTGAAAAGCAGTTTTCTTAATCTCGTACTTTCAGCATCAATACTAGTTTCTGGACTTGATTTGTTTTCCAGGCTCCATTACTACAAAAGTCTGCATTTCATGACTGTTACGCAACTCAATTTGGTGTCAACAATATTATCAGACATGCATTAATTATAGTCGTTGCATCAGTTTCATGATTTCTATGAATTTCCTGTTTTGCATCAGTTTCATTTTCTGCAATATTTCAGGTACTTGCAAAAGCCTTGTGTTAGTTCACCAAAGTTCGTTTTGAAATTAAAAAGAGCAAAAATAAATTCTAACGATTTACAACAACCTTTTGTATCTGAAGAAATTGAAAGTAATTTCAATACGAATAGTAGTTAAGTTGTCTCAACTTTTCCACATCAGAATACTTCAGGAGCTGTCCCTGGGAATAGTCGATCCATTGGTGGACATTTTCCCAAAAAGTTTGCATCTTGGACTGGCCCGTACCACTTGAAGGTCGCTAATATCAGACAGCTATTCAAAACGGAGATAAGGAGAAAGCAGGGGACTTTCGACTCGTGAGTCTAACGTCAGTTAGGATGTTGTTCTAGGGTCCGTTATCAAGTATGTCATAACTCAGGAGTTGTAAAGCAGTGGTATAATCAGACCAAGTCAGCATAAGTTTACAGCAGGCGAATCATGCTTGACGAATCAACCGGATTTTTTATTTGCCAATATACCTGGTGGAGTTTACCGAGGAGACGCAGAAGATATGGTTTATTTCGTTGTTTTGTAGGTCTTCGACAATGTCTCTCATAACAGATTACAATATGATGTTCAATAATATGGGATTGAATGTAACGTCTTGAGGTGGATAGAAAGTTGGATAGCAGATATGAAGCAGAGACTTGACATAAATGGCCTTTTTCCGAATGGCAGGCAGTGACTAATGGGGTACTTCAGGAATTTGTTCTTGGGCCCAAAATGCTCACAATATATAATTAATCATGTGGATGAGGTAGTAAGGTGAGAAGAGATTTCTTCACCGAGAGTGATGTATGTGTGAAATTCAGTGCTTCAGGAAGTAGTTGAGGCAGATACATCTGATTTCATGAAGAAATTAGACACAACTCTCCGCGATAAAGTGATCAAGGGATATGGGGGGACGGGATGAACCAGGATTATGAATTTGATGATGAGCCATGATCAAAAAGGAAGGTGTGGCAGGTTTCAAAAATCGAGCGGCCTACACGTACTTCCAGTTTTTATGTGTGTATTTTGGTTAAAATGACTGATTTCTTTGCAGAGCCTCTATTATTTGTCAAGACTATCAATTTTGGCGTTGCTAATTTTCCGGAGTTAAAAGTGATTCCAAAGGGATTTTTCAAGTCTCTCTTTATTTTCAAAAATAGCATTATAGCGATTCTCATCAGTTGTCTGCTTGAGGGAACGAGTGGGATTCTGTTCCAGGGCTTTGCTAATTTGAAAGCCGGTATTAATTTCAGGATCTGAATTAGATTCAGCATCTGCATTATTATTCCATAATCAGATACTTTCAGTGATTTCATTAATTTCATCGGCTGAGCTCCCAATGCAAATTAAATGTTCTCAACCAGCATTGTTCAATATCCACTAAAACAATGATATGTCTTGGCAACCACGCATAAAAACATGAAACAACCAGTTTCTCGTCCCTTCTCGTCCCTTATTTGTCTTCCAAAGACGTATAAATTCAATTGTTGTTCACTGACGGTGAAAATAGTTGTACCAATTCACCCTCGTCTCCCTCCACCACCACCCGTCCATCTGAGACCTCATCACATTCCGTTTTGAAATGCAATGTGTCCACTTCAGTCATTTTTCAGGAAGTTCATTACAACTTTATTTTTAAAAAAAGATTTCTCGAAATCCTCTCTGTTACGTCACAATCGCTTGAACTTACTCCTCCTGATTACTGACCAGTATTCCATCAGCACAACTTTGGCGGCATTTACTTCACAAAAGTCAATTTGAAATGTTTTATTTTTGAATCCCTGACCTGTTCTTGGGAAATTAATCGCTGCTGCCGCGTTCCCCACTTAACTGATGGTCCTTGTTTCTGTTCATATATCGGTCAAAATTGGATACATTGTTTTCCAGGCAACCTTCCGAAAATCCATTTCTTCATTTTGCATCTCACATCACATTTCAAAGGGAAATTAACCTGATTTTTAAAAATTGTGACTATTTCTGCAATCCGTCAGGACTGATGTTCTTACACGCCTTATTTTACGCTGGCAGACAGCTTTTAAATTGTTGCACTTTTCAGATTCACACCTGTACGCATGAATTTGCAGTTGCCATGTCTCTGCTAATTTCATGAATCTGCTTTCACAAAGGTGCTTCTGCACAATTTCTAACTGCTTACACCTGCTTACCCCTGACTGGACGTTCCGATTCTAACAATTGTATATAATCCAAGGCCACTTTGGCAAGAAGATTAATCGTTTGATTGCTAACGACTCTTTTCCCCTCCGTTCCGGAGAACGAATCACAATCAATCATTCATTTGTTGCCTTTTTTCTGCTTAATTTATATCGTCAAATTGCTATCAAAATTTTAATATACGTTTACATACATCTTCAAAGGCCATTTGCTAAATCATCAGCCAACATGGTCTCATTCATCATTTCCATTATTCCATCAAATAGCTCAAACACATTTGTCAGATATGACTTCCTGTAGATATGTCCGTGCTGCTTCGCAATAGTTCACCACGTTCCTCAAGCAGCTGACATTTTAAATAAAGCGAATCACTTGTAGATAATTCACCTAACGGAATCAATTGGTTAGCAATCTTCCATATTCATCAGGGTGCCATATTTAATAATCAGTAGCCTCACAACGTCTCTGCAAGAACTGCTCAAAGATTCCGACTCTGCCTTTGCTAAAATCCCTTCCCTCAATAATCTTCATCCATCACAAAGGGATTGGCAACTAATCCTGCTTCCTGTGGTGCAAACCGTGTTGGACGAAAAAGAGTTAACTGAACCTGTTTGTTCAGCGACTGCAAGTAACATCATTCTCCAAGGATCCTCCCTGTATCACTGGAGGGTCCTCCTCTTGTTATAAAAAGTACCACTCTCATTGTCTTTCTGCAACATCAGTGGGAACAAATCACCAGCGCGCACAGTCATCACTGATACCGAGAGAGAGAAAGGGTAGATTAGAACAGAAGAACAATGGATCGGAACGTGACAACAATGGGTCCGAATCAAACTGCAGTAGATTGGAACTTTACAGCAATGAATTGGCATCTCAGAGCAGTGCATTTGAATGTTGAAACAATGGATCAGAATCTCAGAGCAATAGGCTGCAATGCCACAAAAATGCAGAGAAAAGTTTCCTCTGTTTGGAACTATCTGTATCAATATTACTGTTGGATGCGCTCAACAACGAGGATCAGGTATATCCTTATCCTCACTGAATTGCTCTATTATCCAACACTCGCTGCTGTTGGATTACCTGGTAAGAATTTCTAACAGTTTTTTAAGCCATCATATTTGATTATTGTGAATATTGTAAGATCTGTAAATTTCATTTTTCAGACATTGCTTCGCAAACACCCGATTCACTATCTAATACCGGTAAAATCCCCAAAACCACTGCAATATAAGCCAGCCAAACCCGGACTTTGAACCGGTTCAGCATCCGTAGTTATCCTTGAACTTGATCTCTCGATCCAATCTTAACTTTAATGTTTCGAGTGATGCATGTTATCATTTTTGTACTATCGCCAGCCTTCATTGTCAATCATTTAATCTGTTGAAGATACTGGTGTCCATAAATATGTGACATGGATAACTTATTCAGGCCAAGTTATCCTGTACATCTTTCATTTAAAAAGTTGTTTCAACCACAGCCATAGAACATCCCACTGCCACATCATTACTGATGTTAAATCCTGTCCGGTAATACGTGCTTTGCTCAGCCTTCTTATGTGGCTGTACATCTGTCAGTACCCAGTTTTAAGAGTTTCAATTATATGCTAGAATGCCCTGAGAGCCTTACTATCCAATAATTCAGATTGTCCTTTCCTTCTCCAAGAAACAGCAAATATTTTCACGTCAAACAGTTACACAATTTTGTTTGCAGTGTGAATTTATTCCCCACTCTATCAATCCCAGCCCCCAATCTTCGCCTTTCATGAACCATTCGTGCTGGCGCTATGCAAACTTCATCTCGAATTCGATGAGAGCCGCATTGGCGTCCGTACTTGTCTTGGGTCCAGCACGACTGCATTGTGCGTGGGCAGACATTATTAACAGGGATCTTAATGCAACAGCAAACGGCAGCGTCTTTGGAGATTCTCTGTGGGTATTTCCACAGCTTGGCTCTGGAAAGTCTGCTCTGCAGGAGCAGTAAGACAACGCCCCAACACCCGTGTCTTTAAAATAAACAGACATCCAGAATGCAGAGGTTTCTTTTTTGGATGATTATTGTTTTTGAAATGTTTGACGAGGGTCAATCGCCCACGTGTTCGACGTGCTGTTGTATGTTCGGTCGCCTTCTTACTATGAAAGAAGGCTGGTCGATAAACAAAATTTGCACAGAATCTGGACACGGCAGTTGCAAATTAAGACAGTATTTAAAGCAAGTAACAGGCAAACTTGAAGTGGATCAGAGAGGGGAAGATGTTTTGCAAGGGCAACTGGGGCTCTTTCCTCACAGTCAACCATTCAGTTTTCAACAGCAGTTCTCATGCCTGTCCCTAACCCAGGAGCAGAATTTGAGGTGAGTCCGAATCGTTAAGAATAATTTTATTTTGAACTTTCAAGGATCAGATGCAAATGGCAGGTCGTAAAGTGTCGTCCTTTAACCTGAGCATCTTACAGCTCTCAGTCGGAGCACCGCATCGATAGAGGACGTTCAAATTTCATTTTCATTGCACTTAAGGTGATTTTGACCGGTTAATGCAGGCATGTGCGATAGAACATAGAACATAGAACAGTACAGCACAGAACAGGCCCTTCGGCCCACGATGTTGTGCCGAGCTTTATCTGAAACCAAGATCAAGCTATCCCACTCCCTATCATCCTGGTGTGCTCCATGTGCCTGTCCAATAACCGCTTAAATGTTTCTAAAGTGTCTGACTCCACTATCACTGCAGGCAGTCCATTCCACACCCCAACCACTCTCTGCGTAAAGAACCTACCTCTGATATCCGTCCTGTATCTCCCACCACGAACCCTATAGTTATGCCCCCTTGTAATAGCTCCATCCACCCGAGGAAATAGTCTTTGAACGTTCACTCTATCTATCCCCTTCATCATTTTATACACCTCTATTAAGTCTCCCCTCAGCCTCCTCCGCTCCAGAGAGAATAGCCCTAGCTCCCTCAACCTTTCCTCATATGACCTACCCTCCAAACCAGGCAGCATCCTGGTAAATCTCCTCTGCACTCCTTCCAGCGCTTCCACATCCTTCCTATAGTGAGGTGACCAGAACTGCACACAATATTCCAAATGTGGTCTCACCAAGGTCCTGTACAGTTGCAGCATAACCCCACGGCTCTTAAACTCCAACCCCCTGTTAATAAAAGCTAACACACTACAGGCCTTCTTCACAGCTCTATCCACTTGAGTGGCAACCTTTAGAGATCTGTGGATATGGACCCCAAGATCTCTCTGTTCCTCCACAGTCTTCAGAACCCTACCTTTGACCCTGTAATCCACATTTAAATTTGTCCTACCAAAATGAATCACCTCACATTTATCAGGGTTAAACTCCATTTGCCATTTTTCAGCCCAGCTTTGCATCCTATCTATGTCTCTTTGCAGCCTACAACAGCCCTCCACCTCATCCACTACTCCACCAATCTTGGTGTCATCAGCAAATTTACTGATCCACCCTTCAGCCCCCTCCTCTAAGTCATTAATAAAAATCACAAAGAGCAGAGGACCAAGCACTGATCCCTGCGGCACACCGCTAGCAACCTGCCTCCAATCCGAAAATTTTCCATCGACCACCACCCTCTGTCTTCGGTCAGACAGCCAGTTGCCTATCCAATCGGCCAACTTTCCCTCTATCCCACACCTCCTCACTTTCATCATAAGCCGACCATGGGGGACCTTATCAAACGCCTTACTAAAATCCATGTATATGACATCAACTGCCCTACCTTCATCAACACACTTAGTTACCTCCTCAAAAAATTCTATCAAATTTGTGAGGCACGACTTGCCCTTCACGAATCCGTGCTGACTATCTCGGATTAATCCGCATCTTTCTAAATGGTCGTAAATCCCATCCCTAAGGACCCTTTCCATCAACTTACCAACCACCGAAGTAAGACTAACCGGTCTATAATTACCAGGGTCATTTCTATTCCCTTTCTTAAACAGAGGAACAACATTCGCCATTCTCCAGTCCTCTGGCACCATCCCCGTGGACAGCGAGGACCCAAAGATCAACGCCAAAGGCTCTGCAATCTCATCCCTTGCCTCCCAAACAATCCTAGGATACATTTCATCAGGCCCAGGGGACTTATCGACCTTCAGTTTATTCAAAACTGCCAAGGCATCCTCCTTCCGAACATCTATTTCCTCCAGCCTATTAGCCTGTAACACCTTCTCTTCCTCAAAAACATGGCCCCTCTCCTTGGTGAACACTGAAGAAAAGTATTCATTCATCACCTCGCCTATCTCTACTGACTCCATACACAAGTTCCCACTACTGTCCTTGACCGGCCCTAACCTCACCCTGGTCATTCTTTTATTCCTCACATAAGAGTAAAAAGCCTTGGGGTTTTCCTTGATCCGACCCGCCAAGGACTTCTCATGTCCCCTCCTAGCTCTCCTAAGCCCCTTTTTCAGCTCATTCCTTGCTAACTTGTAACCCTCAATCGAGCCATCTGAACCTTGTTTCCTCATCCCTACATAAGCTTCCCTCTTCCTTTTCACAAGACATTCCACCTCTTTCGTGAACCATGGTTCCCTCACTCGGCCATTTCCTCCCTGCCTGACAGGAACATACCTATCAAGGACATCCAGTATTTGTTCCTTGAAAAAATTCCACTTTTCATTAGTTCCGTTCTCTGACAGTTTCTGTTCCCAACTTATGCCCCCTAATTCTTGCCTAATCGCATCATAATTACCCCTCCCCCAATTGTAAACCTTGCCCTGCCGTACGGCCCTATCCCTCTCCATTGCAATAACAAAAGACACCGAATTGTGGTCACTATCTCCAAATTGCTCTCCCACAACCAAATCTAACACTTGGCCCGGTTCATTTCCCAGTACCAAATCCAATGTGGCCTCACCTCTAGTCGGCCCATCCACATATTGTGTCAGGAAACCCTCCCGCACACACTGCACAAAAACTGCCCCATCCAAACTATTTGACCTACAAAGGTTCCAATCAATATTTGGAAAGTTAAAGTCCCCCATGACAACTACCCTGTGACCCCCACACATATCCATAATCTGCTTCGCAATTTCTTCCTCCACATCTCTATTACTATTTGGGGGCCTATAGTAAACTCCTAGCAACGTGACCGCTCCTTTCCTATTTCTAACTTCAGCCCATATTACCTCAGTGTGCAGATCCCCCACGAAGTGCCTTTCCGCAGCCGTTAAACTATCCTTGATTAACAATGCCACTCCTCCACCTCTTTTACCAGCTTCCCTACACTTAGTGAAACATCTATACCCCGGAACGTCCAACAACCATTCCTGTCCTTGTTCTACCCACGTCTCCGTAATGGCCACAACATCGTAGTCCCAAGTACCAATCCACGCCCCAAGTTCATCTACCTTGTTCCGGATGCTCCTTGCATTGAAGTAGACACACTTCAACCCACCTTCCTGTCTACCAGTACCCACCCTTGACCCTGATACCTTCCCCAATACCTCACCACCCTCACTGACTTCTGGACTACAACTCCCTTTCCCACTCCCCTGACAAATTAGTTTAAACCCCCCTGAAGAGCCGTAACAAATTTCCCTCCGAGGATATTGGTGCCCCTCTGGTTCAGGTGCACCCCGTCCTGTTTGTACATGTCCCACCTTCCCCAGAACGTGTTCCAATTATCCACATATCTGAAACCCTCCCTCCTACACCATCCCTGCAACCACATATTTAACTGCACTCTCTCCCTGTTCCTCAACTCGCTATCACGTGGTACCGGCAACGTACCAGAGATGACCACATGTTTCGTCTTGGCTCTCCGCTTCCAGCCCAGCTCCAGAAATTCCTGCTTTAAATCCCCGTCCCTTCGCGATATATGAATTCACCCCAGATTGCATATCATTGCTTCACCTGCTGAAGTATGTCACTCATTAATGCCGCGTGAAGACAACATTTCGTTTTTTTGACGGGAATAATGGTGGGTGCAGCAATATTCAAGGATAAAGTGTTTTACCTGCGATTGATGTGGCGTTGTGGCTCTCCTCTCAGTTGAGGCTGGGGCGGTACCAAAGTCAGTCTTTCGCGTGATCGGAAGGGAAATTAACTCTTGTCGGTGAGTTCATTCCTTAAAGACAGCAACCATACAAAGTATCACTGGGAAAACCAGTGTTATCCTGGGTGATAATCCTGTTATGAATGATATGTGTGCCTGAATCGTTCACAATACTTGATAGAACAGATAATGTTTGAACCTTCATATCATCCCTCTCCTTGTGGGCAGGCAGAAATTAGAGCGCAGCACAGATGATTCAGTTTCCTGAAAAATAATGCAGATCGAAAACACATTATATTTTGACATATTTATTTCAAAAATGTCCGGATGATTCTACTGACCTTCTTCCACATTTGATTGCGTTGTTCTCGACTCGAGTTAGTTCTTCCACACATTCCGTCACCAGCTACTGTCGTGTGGCTGTTCTGAGGCTGTTAACATTCACTGGGGAATCCACAGATGGTCTTGCCATACGTGACAACAGTTCTGTGATTAAGACGTGGATCTGATTGTCTCCTACAATGCCAGCACCAGTCTGTTTCTTTTCTCTGGTGGACAGGTGCAAATATACCAGCGCATTGGATAAGAAGGGTGGAAATGTTGTCAACCTGAGTGAGGACAAAGAGGTTTCTGGTCTTCTAAGGCATTTCAATTACAAGGAATGTACCTTCAACCAGTGAGTCGTCTATATAAGGAGAAAATCCATTCGTCTCCATGAGTACAATCGGGTTGCGTGACAGGATCACCGAGATCAACAGGTTGGTTTTTCATGAGTTCGTCAGGCATACATTGTCTTCCAAGTTCCAAAAGCCAGCATCAACAGAATTGTATAAAGGCACGATTCTTACAGTGTGTAACGAAGCCATTCGGCTCATTGAGTCTGTACCAGAAAAAACAATCCAACCCAGGCTCTGTGTCGAGAAGCCAAATATTTACCAGGCCATTCCCCCGACCGCTCGGAGCCAATTTGGTATGGCAGATCAACATAACCCGCACAGCTTCGGACTGTGGGAGGAAACCGGAGCATCCAGACATATTTTTTGCAGACACGTGAAGACCGTGGAAACTCCACACACACAGTTATGCGAAACCGGAATTGAATCCCGATCCCTGGCGCTGTGAGACAGCAGTCGTAACCAATATGGTACTGTGCCGCCCATGCCTATTTATATCTCATGATCACCCAAAAATTGACGACGAGAAAAGTCTATAACTGAAGGAGAACAATGTACGCTGTCATGCTCATTCAGTGAACACATACACGTTAAGGTGCCCTTTAACGTAGACATAGAGGAAGTATCTGAAAGAAGAGAAGATGCAGCGTCATCGAATTGGAGAACGTGCGAGTGAGAATCATTGGAGCCAATAAAGCAAGCAGGAATGATAAGTTATCAAAAATGTTGAGATATTAGCCGCATCAGTATTGAGATATTAATCCCCGCTATAGAATGTTCGTCAGGCCGCAGCTCGAGTGCTGTATGCAGTTCTCATCGCCACATTATCGGAAGGATGCCACTGCAATGGAGGTGTTGCACAGAGGATTCAACAGAATGCTGCCTGAAATAGAATATTAAAATTATTTAAAAATGTGGATAGGCTTGCGTTGTTTATTTTAGAGCAGAGATGACTGAGGGGCAACCTGATCGAAGAGTACACGATTATGAGGGACATGGACAGAGTGGATGTGGTGCAGCTGTTCCCTTAGTTGAAGGATTAGTCACGAGGGGAAATAGGCTCAACGTCAGGGGCAGAATGTTAAAGGGGAAGCATGGAAAAACGGTTCAACTGTCTGGAAAATGCTCCGTGGGGAAGGTGGTAGAGGGGGTCATTTAAAAAGCATCTGGGTGAGTCCTTGGCACGACATAGCATTCAAGGCTGTTGGCCAAGTGCTGGCAGATGGGATAAGCTGGGAGATCACGTGATTCTCGTGTATTGGTAAGGAGTTGATGGTCTGAAAAGCTTCTTGAGCAGCGTACGATAATCTGATTCTGTGATTGCAAAGAACTGCATACTTTTAAATGTCTTTGCTGCGCTATCAATAAAATTAATACAGAAGAACTATCGTGAATAATGTGTAAAATCACATAACTGAAAAGTACTGGAAATGTACAATCGATTAGATGATTTTTATTTCTGATGCCTAATGCCTTTCTTTTTATTTTCCTCCCTCACAGCGAACTTACTAACAATCATGATACTTATTCGAGGAAATTGTGGTCTCTCAAAATCTGTAACTTGTTACCTAGTGGCCATGGCAACAGCAGATGCTCTTGTCATTATATTTGAAGTTATATTTAAGCAGATTCCACATCTTTATCTTGGTCAGTTCGGGATGTTGCTGCACTCCTTGCCCGTCTGTCGTTATCACTTTGCCCTTCTCCAGACAGTCAAGTACTGTTCAGTTTGGTTCACTATAACGTTCACCTTTGACAGATTCGTTGCAATTTGCTGCAGCAAGCTGAAAAGTAAATATTGCACAGTAAACATTGCAGCTGTGACTCTGGGAGCAGTGGCGGTGTTGAGCTGCTTGCTGAACATTTTCTGGTGTTTTCAATTCACAGGACAGTACAATTTTTCAAACAAATTATGGTTTTGTCAAAATCACTACAATTTCATTGCCTCTTCGGGATTGGCAATAACTGAGCTCATTAATTACATTCTGAACCCTTGTGTTCCATTTCTCCTAATTATATTGCTCAATGTCCTCACAGTCAGGCACATTTTAGCGAGCAGCAGAGCCCGCAGGCGGCTCCGGTCACACAGTGGTGCGAAGGATCAGAAGGACCCAGAGATGGAGAATCGAAGAAAATCCATTGTTCTACTATTTGCTGTCTCAGCGAATTTTATTGTGCTTTGGATGTTAATTTTGATTTATTCAATACGGAACCGTATGTTTTATCTTGGATATCACCATATGAAGCCAGATATTAATTGGTTAAAATTGGCATCCATGCTCCAACTCCTTAGTTGCTGCACAAACACCTGTATTTATGCCATGACGCAAACAATATTCAGAGAGCAGTGGAAACAGCTGCTGATATATCCCTTCAGTATAATTCTGAAATTCATTAAATGATTAGTAGAGCGAGTAAAGGACAGCTGCTGCAAATTTCGTATCGATATTCAGTTTTAAGCAGGGCTAAAAAAAATTGTGATGGGGTCCCAAAACGGCAGGCAATATTTGGCGCTTGCAGCATTGCAGGACAGGACTACTATTTTATGAAAATACAACGTTAAAGTGTTTGCTTTCAGTGTAATAGCAAAATAGAGTAGTTGTTGTCACTATAGTATCATACAAATTGTGGGGACTAATACTGATGTTATTTTTGTCAATTTGCTGACAAAGTCCAGGGCGTTATTTAGATATGATGACAGGAAATGTGGAACTGTTTCAGATCCTAGTTCAATTTAAAGCAGGGGCGGTGGCAGCCGTTTCCATATTGCATCCCTCTGCAGCAACAAACCGGGAGAAGGGCGATGGAATTTGTGACATAGCACAGACTGGTTCGCCAATGAAGAGACAATGGTATTTCAATTGCGATAAACAAGGGAAAGAGTTTTCACTTTCGAAACAGAGCGTGGAGAAAAATGCCCAAACAGTTGATTGCAAGTTGTCCATCAGTCTTTCCGCTCTAGTCTGATCCTGAAGGAAATTTCGTAGCTTCAAATTCACACCAGATGTGCATTGAAAGCATTGCAATTAATTGATGTGGAATAACAACTGTGTGGACTGCACAATATCTATGTTGCAGGAATTATTTTGCAGGGAGGTGTGGCAATGGAAACCCAAATCTATATTATGGTTGCAGTGGGACGCCGATGGGATACGCAAATGCAATTTTCTCTGGATTTAGTGTACCTGTTTCACTGTAATGTGAACACAATTGTGATTCATTGACTCAGGGTTTGCGGGAATGGAGCAATAGAACATAGAACATTGATAAACTACAGCACAAACAGGCCCTTCGGCCCACAAGTTGTTCCGAAACACATCTCTACCTTCTAGACCTACCTATAACCCTCCATCCTATTGAGCTCCATGTACTCATCCAGGAGTCTCTTAAACGACCCGATTGAGTTCGCCTCCACCACCACTGACGGCAGCCGATTCCACTCGCCCACCACCCTCTGTGTGAAAAACTTACCCCTAACATCTTCCCTGTACCTACTCCCCAGCACCTTAAACCTGTGTCCTCTCGTAGCAGACATTTCCACCCCGGGAAAAAGCCTCTGAGAGTCTATCCGATGTATGCCTCTCACCTATTTATACACCACTATTTGGGCTCCTCTCATCCTTCGTCTCTCCAAGGAGAAAAGACCGAGCTCCCTCAGCCTATCCTCATAAGGCATGCCACTCAATCCAGGCAACATCCTTGTAAATCTCCTCTGCACCCTTTCAATCTTTTCCACATCCTTCCCATAGTGAGGCGACCAGAACTGAGCACAGTACTCCAAGTGGGGTCTGACGAGGGTCTTATACAGCTGCATCATTACCCCCGGACACCTAAACTCAATCCCTCGATTGATAAAGGCCAGCACACCATACGTCTTCTTAACCACCTCCTCCACCTGCGGGGCCGATTTTAGAGTCCTATGGACCCGGACCCCAAGGTCCTTCTGATCCGCTACAGTACTCAGAGTCTTGAAGTGGGCAATCCGTCAGTTGCACTTAGAAATCGTAATGGGAATAGCGGTGAATTTATAAAACTGCTTTAATTGAGAGCAGGTGGGTTGAATTGTGTCGACTTCAATGCAAGGAGCAACCAGAACAAGGTTAATGAACTTGGGGCGTGGATTGGTACTTGGGACTACGATGTTGTGGCCATTACAGAGACAGGGGTAGAACAAGGACAGGAATGGTTGTTCGACGTTCCAGGGTATAGATATTTTAGTAAGTGTAGGGCAGCTGGTAAAAGAGATGGAGGAGTAGCATTGTTAATCAAGGTTAGTTTAACGGCTGCGGAAAGGCACTTCGAGGGGATCTGCACACTGAGGTAACATGGGCTGAAGTTAGAAATAGGAAAGGAGCGGTCACGTTGTTAGGAGTTTACGATAGGCCCCTCCAAAAATAATAGAGATGTGGAGGAAGAAATTGATAA
This sequence comes from Mustelus asterias, assembly GCF_964213995.1. NCBI lineage: Eukaryota > Metazoa > Chordata > Chondrichthyes > Carcharhiniformes > Triakidae > Mustelus > Mustelus asterias. The sequence continues at coordinate 2,047,092 of NC_135832.1, read as the reverse complement.
GCAGTTTATGGATAGATGTGGGGGTCACAGGCTAGTTGTCATGGGGAACTTGAACTTTCCAAATACTGATTGGAACATTTGTAGGTCGAATAGTTCGGATGGGGCAGTTTTTGTTCAGTGTGCAGGAGGGTTTCCTGACACGATATGTGGATAGACCGACAAGAGGTGGGGCCACATTGGATTTGGTACTGGGAAATGAACCGGGCCAAGTGTTAGATTTGTTTGTGGGAGAGCACTTTGGAGATAGTGACCACAATTCGGTGTCTTTTGTTATTGCAATGGAGAGGGATAGGGCCGTGCGGCAGGGCAAGGTTGATAATTGGGGGAGAGGGAATTATGATGCGATTAGGCTAAAATTAAGTGGGCATAAGATGGGAACAGAAACTGTCAGGGAAAGGCACTAATGAAAAGCGGAACATTTTCAAGGAGCAAATACTGTGTGTCCTTCATAGGTCTGTCCCTGTCAGGCAGGGAGGAAATGGCCGAGTGAGGGAACCATGGTTGACAAAAGAGGTGGAATGTCTTGTGAAAAGGAAACGGGAAGCTCATATAGGGATGAGGAAACAAGATTCAGATGCCTCGATTGAGGGTTACAAGTTAGCAAGGAATGAGCAGAAAAAGGGCCTTAGGAGAGCGAGGAGGGGGCATGAGAAGTCCTTGGCGGGACGGATCAAGGAAAACCCCAAGGCTTTTTACTCTGATGGAGGAATAAAAGAATTAGCAGGGTGAGGTTAGGGCCGTTCAAGGACAGTAGTAGGAACTTGCGTATGGAGTCAGTCGAGATAGGAGAGGTGACGAATGAATACATTTCTTCAGTGTTCACCAAGGAGACTGGCCATGTTTCTGAGGAATAGAAGGTGTTTCAGGCTAATAGGCTGGAGGAAGTAGATGTTCGGAGGCAGGATGTACGAGCAGTTTTGAAGAAACTGAAGGGCGATAACTACCCTGGGCCTGATGAAATGTTTCCTAGGATTCTTTGGGAGACAAGCGATGAGATTGCAGAGCCTTTGGCTTTGATATTTGGGTCCTCACTGTCCACGGAGATGGTGCTAGAGGACTGGAGAGTGGCGAATGTTGTTCCTCTGTTTAAGAAAGGGAACAGAAATGTCCGTGGTAATTATAGGCCGGTTAGTCTTACCTCGGTGGTTGGTAAGTTGATGGAAAAGGTCCTTAGGCATGGGATTTACGACCATTTAGAAAGATGCGGATTAATCCGGGATAGTCAGCATGGATTCGTGAAGGGCAAGTCGTGCCTCACAAATTTGATAAATTTTTTTGAGGAGGTAACTAAGTGTGTTGAAGAAGATAGGGCAGTCATTGTCATATACATGGATTTTAGTATGGCGTTTGATAAGGTCCCCTATGATCGGTTTATGATGAAAGTAAGAAGGTGTGGGATAGAGGGAAAGTTGGCCGATTGGATAGGTAACTGGCTATCTGATCGAATGATGTGGAGATGCCGGCGTTGGACTGGGGTAAACACAGTAACAGTTTTAACCTGGTGCTGTTAAAACTGTTACTGTATCTGATCGAAGACAGAGGGTGGTGGTCGATGGAAAATTTTCGGATTGGAGGCAGGATGCTGGCGGAGTGCCACCGGGATCAGTGTTTGGTCCTCGGCTATTTGTGATTTTTATTAATGACTTAGAGGAGGGTGCTTAAGAGTGAATCAGTAAATCCGCTGACGACACCAAGATGGGTGGAGTAGTGGATGATGTGGAGGGCTGTTGAGGACTGCAAAGAGACATAGATAGGTTGCAAAGCTGGTCTGAAAAATGGCAGATGGAGTTGAACCCTGATAAATGTGAGGTGATTCATTTTGGTAGGGCAAATTTAAATGTGGATTACAGAGTCAAAGGTAGGGTTCCGAAGACTGTGGAGGAGCAGAGAGATCTTGGGGTCCATATCCAGGGATCCGAAGACTCTGGAGGAACAGAGAGATCATGGGGTCCATATCCACAGATCTCTGAAGGTTGCCGCTCATGTGGATAGCTATGAAGAAGGCCTATCGTGGGTTAGCTTTTATTAACAGGGGGTTGGAGTTTAAGAGCCGTGGGGTTATGCTGCAACTGTACAGGACCTTTGTGAGACCACGTTTGGAATGTTGTGTGCAGTTCTATAAGAAGGATGTCGAAGCGCTGGAAAGAGTGCACAGGAGGTTTACCAGGATGCGGCCTGGTTTGGAGGGTAGGTCTTATGAGGAAAGGTTAAGGGAGTGAGAGCTGTTCTCTCTGGAGCGGAGGAGGTTGAGGGGTGACTTAATAGAAGTTTATAAAATGATGAAGGGAATAGATGGAGTGAACGTTCAAAGACTACTTCCTCGGGTGGATGGAGCGATGACAAGGGGGCATAACGATAGGTTTCATGGTGAGAGATATAGGAAGGATGTCCGAGGTAGGTTCTTTACTCAGAGAGTGGTTGGGGTGTGGCATGGACTGCCTGCAGTGATCCTGAATTCAGACACTTTAGGAACATTTAAGCGGTTATTGGATAGGCACACGGAGCACACCAGGACGATAGGGAGTGTTTTCAGTTAAAGTTCGGCAAAACATCGTGGGCCGAAGGGACATGTTCTGTGCTGTACTTTTTTCTATGTTCTATGTTCTAATTGGCAGAGCTGATCCAGCCTCCATCTTGATTTTCCCACATTTCGGACAGTGGTTCAACCAAAAGATCTGGAACATGCAAAGTTCAAAAATAGGGCAGAGCATGGCTTTCAGGATCAGCGTGGCTGGATCGTCCAACCAGAATAGCAGCGAAATATGCAAATAATTGCATCATATATCTGTAGGGACGTGATCTTTGTCCGCTTTACGCATATTCTGTTGAGAGCAATGAATAATATGTAATCCTGTAATGGACAAATCACTTTCTGTAATCAAAAACACGTTTACAAAAATAAAAGACTTTTCCAGAGTCATGCTTGTTTATTGTTGCAATTACATGTGTTTCTTGGGAGAATTCAGCAGTTATTTGGCATGATCATTAGCAGTTATATTGCAGTGCTTCTTAACTGTGCACAGTGCCACATAGACTATGGTTATTATCCAGTCTTGCGACCGAGGCAGCCTGCATATATATATATATATTGCACTGCGTTCTGCATTTTCATTTGCACAAGAAGCTGCAATGTTGTACCAACTGACTAATTTCTCGTCGAAGCGTAAAATTGGCCTTCAGCAGTTAGTGTGGTAGCGCGAGCAAAGGAGACGATGAACAACCACTGATATTCTGGAAATTGTGTGCAAACTCTTGAGATAATTGGAGAATCATTTGCTTTTAAAAGACTGATATTGCTGAATAAGGTATTGTTTTCCGTATGCTTACTTGATTGGATTTCACTCCAATGGAAAACATTCCATTCCTGCTATTCATGTTGAGCACAAGTGTCACATCATCCCAACTCACGTCTTGGCCAACTGTTGCGAACTGAGCAACGTGCTGGGCTTTTAGCGTCCGCCATGACCTACAGTTTCTATTTGCTCACGTTTCCTGATGCACCTTTGCAACTCCAGGGAGGAATGTGCTCCCAAAATTCAAATAACCATTCAATCTCTCCATTGCAGATGAGACCATTGGGCCCATCGCCGACACGGAACTTCTTAGGGAGACCTTTACCAGGCCTTCTCAGCCGCCCCAGCCATGTAACTCCACACTTTCACCAAGGCTAATCCACCTGAGCTAGACATCATTGGACTATGGAAGGAATCCTGATCACTCTGTGGAAACCCATACAAAAACGGGGTGAATGTACAAGCTCCACACAAACAGTCACACAAGGTGTAAATTGAAACGAGGTTCTTGGCGCTGTGGGGCAGCAGTGCCAACTGCTCTGCTGCCATTCCTCTAACGACAGACACTTATTGATCAGCAATTGGAAAATGGGTATGCGATGTATTTTGTCTGTGAATATATTGAGAAACTGCAAACCATGAACATGTTCATCCCAGTCGCCAATTCAATGGTCATCAGTGTGCACGAATTTAAGATGCATGACGACGGCCGTGTGGTGACTGCCGCCCTGGGAGGACATGTGGCTGCAATTTGCGAACGAATAGTGTGTACACATTAAACGTTATGGCTCCTGAACAGTGTGTGTTTGGGCAAAAAATGGAAGGGTAGTTGGGTGTCATGAGGGCATCATGTGTGTATCTGCGGAACACTCTGCATCCTGGACATTCATTTCCACAGTGTCAGCATTTTGGGAAATGTAATCCTTGAATTGTTGAGCTGTCGTCAGAGTTCCAGCTACTGGGGGTACCTTGAATGGGATTTTTCTTTTGGGGTGGACACGTGATCCTCTGTTCCAGGAGGCAGGCAGTCTTCTTTCGTTAGTCAAAGCATTTGTCTTTGTCAAAGATCATGGACAGCTGGATATCGCTGCGAGTAAGACAGGGTAAAGCAAGCAGCATGTTTGAACAAAGTTGCTTTCTTTGAACTAAAGTTGTTGGGGATCACGTATTCACAGTCACACCACATGCCAAATTGCAGTTTATTAACCAGTTAGCAAGGTGGAACATGTTAAACTCAATGCAGGAAGTACATTCAATATTTAAGAAGATAACACATCAGCAAGATAAATGCAAAATATAAAATGACAGTAATTAACATCAATTCGCGATAATTTCCAGTAAGGGAGGGACGTGTTACTTGAGAAATTGAATAGATTTCTCAAAACCCTTCTTACACACGGTGTAGTGACGGCTCTGAAAACGTGGTTGACGTGAAAAACCAAAATCCACTGAAAACTCTTCTGCAAATATCTATCGTTTACGCCCCAGCCCAAATGACTGCTGGAGGCGCGTCCTTTACCTCTGACAAATATGAGAGTTGATAGGCGAACTGCAATGGATCCAGGCAAACTGGGAGAGTGGGGTTGATGCGTGCCTTGCGGAACGCTTCTTAATAATGTGTGTCAGAGCACCGGGAGGGAGTCATTAAGGCATGTTGTCTCGCTTTTATTGAGTACAGGGATGGTGGTGGAACTCTTAAACCAGCTAAGGACTTGAGGTCGGAGACAGAAGAGCGTTGAAACCTTAGATAACCTATGGAAGCCTCCTTTCAGTTATGGCGTACTCTGTCTCTGACATGTATTGCAAAATCGATTGCAGATTCACAACCTATTGAACCACCATCACTCTTACATCACATTTTTTTCCTTGACTCCTCAGAATGAATTTGCTTCATTTGAAGCTTTGGCAGAGGAGTTGGGATCAGGAGAAAAGACAAGCTCCGTGTCCATCTGGTGGGGAAGCAAATCTGTTACTCACCCTATGACTGCACAAGCAAAAGGCATGAGAGGAAGTGATGCCCGAGAAGACGTTTATCAGGAGACTGCTTCTCAACAAGCATCAATGGGACGTCTTTGTGAAATGATGAAGGAAGAACTGTAGCCAAATTCTAAATACTGAATTGAGATCACTGAGTGACTGCTGCACTTGGGTATCGGGCTTCTTCACAGAATAACTGATGTATCCAAACCATTTCTTCCCTTAAAAGAGACCAAACCATTTCACCTTCAGTTCTCTGCTCTCCACTTGTCTCCTCCCGGCCCTGTCTCCTCTCCCTCCCCGTTTCCAAAGTATTGTTGTTGATCGTTGTGTTAAATTAAAAATATATGTTTTTTTGATTGTTGTATAAAAGTGAAAAAACATGTTAATGCATGGAATTTGAAAATATTGAGGGAGTTATTAAACGAAATGTTATCCGACAGCGGCTGCAGCTAAACATTAAGTTCGATAAAATCAAGAACATGCACTTATATTTGTTTGTGAATAAATGTTTAACGTTAAAATGTACAAACTTCTAAAATGTCTCAATGAAGCAACAGCGCTCAAAATTGAGACGTAAAACTCCGCAATATCTTATTGCAACATCGAGATGCAATGTGGAAATGGGACATAATGATAATAGAATAGGATCAGCCAAAGGACAAAATACAGAAATACAGTGATGATGAGGCACACATTAAAAACAAACAACTTTTTACAAATCATATATAGCATCATTTCGGTACCAACATGCAGAGAACAATTAAAACAAGGGCATGAATAAGATGATGCAGAGTTACAGGTGCAGCCTTGGAGGGAGAGGAGCGGGACACTCATGCCTCTCCTTCCGGCTAGGGACTCTTCCAGGTTCATGTGCCTACTGAATTCAAGATGACCCTGCATCTTGCCCAGCAGAAATTGATTTTGAACGTGGTGGCTCCTGGCCAGAGGATGCAAAATCAGTGACCACGGTGTTATGGAGAACGTGATCAACATTGTGTTGGCTGAACCGCTCATTTTGCTGCAATGGATTGGAATGTTGGTCTCTCACAAACACATGCACTGGCTGCAAAATCTGCATCTGTTGAGCACTGGCGTCAGCGACACTTTGGAACTGCTGGGAGACTTAAAAGTAAAAAGATTATTTATAAGTCGCAAGTAAGACTTATATTAAAACTGCAATGAAGTTACTGCCAAATTCCCTGAGTCGCCGCAGTTCAGCACCTGTTCGGGCGAATGAACCTAACCAGCATGTCTTTCTGAATGGGGAAGAATCCGGAGCATACCCATGCTGAAACGAGGAAAACGTGCAAATTCCACACAAACAGTGACCCAAGCCGGGAATCGCAACCGGGACCCGGCGCAGTGAAGCAGCCATGCTAACCACAGTGCTAAAGTGCCGCCCCCTTTTGTTAAGGTTTCTTCTTGGATCATTGCATTGGCGTCAGAATTTTCAGCCGTCCCATTTACGAACATCATTCAGTTGAGGATTAAACAATTCATGAATGTGACTATCAGGAGGTGCGGGGTCTTCTGCAGTAATCGCACCCCGGCCCTCCTCAACCGTCAATTGGATTCATATCTCGAGAGTAATGGAGATTCACAGCACAGAATGGTCCCTTTGGCCCAGGCTGTCTGCAGCCATCGAGCTCCTACCTATTCAGACACCATTATTTTAAATTTTGACCCGTAGCCTTGAAAATTCTGATGCCTCAGCAGTTATTTAAATGATTCGTATATGTTGTGATACTTATGCCTCTACTACTATTGCAGGCAGTGGTGTCTGGATTCCCAACACATCTGTTTGAATAAACGATTTCCTTAAAAACCCTGTGAGTCACATGTCCCTTGCCTGATTCATTATCCGTTATTTATAGATTCATCTATTACAGCCAAACGTTCCTTCACATCTGGAAATTCTCGACAACTCGACCAGGTCTCCCAGAACATCATCTGCTCTAAGATGAAAGGATATTTGATGGCGTACTGGATTAGTTGACTGCATGTCTCAGGGACCAAGAGGACAGTGTGGGAATCAGGTAACTCTTTTGAAAGCTGGCAGAGAGAAGAATGGACGAAAGTCCACCATTCGGTAAAAAGACAAACAATAGTGTCAAATATGAGGAAATGAATTCTAATGTTTAATTGTTTATGACCTGGTAGCGAAGGGAGCCCAATTGGAAAGAAACTGAGATATGAATTACTTGACGTGGCTTTGTCCAAAAAAGGTCTCGATGAAAGGCACCTTAGAGCAGATGTGAGGCTCTGTGGGAAAGTGAGGTGGGGAGTGGAACTAAAATCGGAATTCGAGACTTGGCAATGAGTTTCTTTCAAAATGTTGCTGTCAGAGATGAAGGAGTTTTGATTATCAAAGCTAAAGACCTGCAGTTTAAAGCTGAGCTCACAGGGGAATGGGAAAACAAATATTCAGAAAACTCATCTCAGAATCTGTCTGTTGCCATGGAGGATGTTACGCAGAGAGGCAGAGAACAGCGCAGGAGCAGATTGGGGGCCTCCTCCTCAGCTCTTTGAGGAACTCTCAGAACTCATCTTCCCGGAATATCGGCAGCGTCTGCAGAAAGTCAGCAGTCGGTTGGCATTGATTCTCAAAGTCTGGTGTTGGAATGGAAGGGGAAGAATTTCTGCGAACAATCCACCAAGTCCTTAGCCAGGTCTCTGACTGATCAGGGCCTGAGTCCTGGTGTGGCTGGAGGAGCGCGAACTGAGAATTAAATACCACTGCTCTGTCTGACTTGGGCTGAGTCAGTGAGTGAGCAAGTAGTTTGATGACCTAGTGTAGGGTAAAAATATATTTTGGGGAGAATGTCTTGTTGTGAGAATCTCTTGTGCTGATTGTACGGCTGTGAGAAGGGTGTTTGGGGCGCTTGGTTGGCTGCGATGTCGTGGTCTGTATGTAATGTCTTTCTGTGCTGTTCAATTCTTACTATATTTCTTATTTTGACGGTATTGTGCGATAGAGAGAGTCAATGGGTTTTTATTCAGGACTGTTTTATTCTCGTGAGAGCATTTGAGGGGCTGATAGCTTCATGCAAATTATCTACTGTGGTGCATTTCCTGCTTTACTGGGGATATTTTAGAGTTCATCGTGCTCAGTCTGGAGCCAAATTAGTTGGTTCCGTGTTCATGCGCATGTGCACTGTGGTTGTTTATCTGGCTGAACCCATGGCTTGCTTTTTTGGATTGGGGAGAATAATTTACTTGACTTATTTTGAATTTCCTTGATGTTGCAAATGGGCACCGGTGATGATCAGCTGACAGCCCCGAAAGGAATCATAGAGTGGGGGAATTGGCGGAAACAAATACATCTCTCTATTAAATTTTGCATTTTACAGGTCGATGCCTTTCATATTGCGATAGACAATACCAAAATGGCCATTTTGTTTCAATCGAACAAACCTTAGCCGAGTATTTTCCACTCAAATGAACTCAATGTGAGAAAATTCAGTAACCTTTGGACACCAGACATACATGTTTTCATATTTTCCTTTGCGTTTGAGAAGTTCTGGTTTGGACTACACATCGCAAAACTATGGCCAGGATCTGCTGCAGGAAAGAAGATGAAGGTCTGTAATCTTTCGGCCTGGCAGCAGGAAACTGAGATTCATGCACTTTCGTTTAAACAATAAGACACACTGCACAGTAAATTGTGCAAGTCGGTCCTAATATGCATCACATATTTGATATCGACATTATTATCTTGCAGGACAGGTTATGTACACTGTATTCTGTTAGGGAAACAATCCATCGAGCCAGTAACAACAACCTCGGAGCATCTTATCTGATATGGTTTCAGAGGAAAACAGAGCATCCGATGCCGTCCACATAAAATCTGTTCTGTATTGTCTCATGAAGACCGTTTTAATGATTTGATAAGAATTTTTTTTTCTGCACCGAGTGTTCATGCAAAGGAAAATGTTTGAAATGTCCATATACGAGGCCGCACGTTGCATCAACAGCCCTTGCAAAAGGTTGAAAGCCAACAGACTCAATCATCCATGAAACATGTATTGTATGTAATTATCTATCGGATTACCCATGATAAATTGTTATGTACTCCGCTGTGCAGCTTGTGCCACTTGCATTTTCATGGAATTGGCAATGACTATTGTCATCATATGAATAATTTCCAACAACAGTCTGCCGAACTGAAGAATTGCTTGGGAGTGCGATACACACTGGGGACTTCTGTGTACCCTGAATCTTTCCTTTTCCTTGCCTGGTGGTTTCGCATTCATTCTGAACTTGCGTAATCTGGAAATGTGTTCTGAAAACGCTCGCAGTCATGCTGACTCTGAGGCTCTGGGATTCATCGTCGTCACTCCACCTACTGCTGTGCGTTTGTTACCAAGAGTTCAAGTGCCCCCCACCTGTCTGCATGGCTTTACTCTTGGTGCTACGATATCCTGTCACCTTCCAAAGTGTGCAGGTCAGCAAGATATGCCATGTTGAATTGTCCTTTGTTGTCTCAGGATGCGTTGGTTCAGGGGATGAGTGGGGTTAATCCGTGAGGTTATGGGGAGAAGGCCTGGATAGGATGATCCTTCAGAGAATATGAACGAACTCGTTGGGAGGAATGGTCTCCATCCGCTCTGTACTTAGACTTTGATTTGCTGCCCAGATGTTTTCTTCCAAGACACGTGAAGAATCCTGGAATTCCGTCATCGAGGGAGATGTGCACCGTCGTGATTGGAAGAACGCTATTATTCTTTTACTTTTTTACCTTGGTCACTCAAACTATGCAGTTTATTGTAAACAATCCTAATTTCTCATGTTCACCACCGTTCTATGAATAATTCGGTGGTTGTGCCGCAAACACTATGCATGTTTCACACCTTGTCTCAAACGTCTTGTCTCAGCGTGGTCACAATATCATAGAATGATTACGGAGTAGAAAGTGACCAGTTGTTCAGTCGTCTCGGGGCTGGTTCTGTGCTAGACAATATCGCCGAGATCCACTGCCCCACCCATTAACCCTAGACCACCAGATTTCTTTTCATTCAGATAATTTTCACATCCATTTCAGAAGCCACAATGGAAGGTGGATCCATTGCACTCTGAGACATGGTATTCCATATTATATATGTTCCCTTTATCAAATAATGTGTTTCCTCCTGATCATCATTTCTTATTTGCTAATCTTCCAAACTTTGACGATCCCTGCTACTCTCTCATTCTTCCCTTCTCTTCATCCGCCTCTCACGTTATCTATCCATGTCGCACTTAAACTATCTCGTCCATGTGGGCAGAATGTTCAAAGATTTCCAATTGATGTCGTTGTTGATTTCTTGGTTATTTCCCTCTGAAGCTCACTTGCTCGGCCATTGGCCGCCATCCTGTCAGGTGGACCTTTCGCCTGAGCTGGACGTTCCTGGGACATAGCCGGATCCACATCAGGACATGCTATGCTTAGATTCTGTTTAAACTTGAACCTGCTAATCTGTCAACATTTCTTTCATTCCAACAGTTGCACATTATGTTCAAAAGTGTTTAAAAGGAAGTGTCTCACCGTTTCACAAGATGTGAGCAAGGAACTGACACTGAGTGTGAAACAGTGGGTCAATACATTCCTCTGGGGAAATTATGCCGCTTCCATAACACAGCTTGAGTGGTACATCGAAAACTATGTGATGTGACACAGAGTTGTTCAACTTCGCAGCAGACTTGCTTCACCGATGTTTAAGACTTCAGAAGGACGTCGAGTTGGAGAATGCACTTGGGAACTGTTCACAATTGGATTTCACATTTTGGAACCCAATACCCCATCATGCAGGATGGAGATCGTTGTGAAGCCAAATCTTCCCATCATGTTTTTGTTCAAGCGCCACAATATTGGGGGCAAAAATGCAGAGTTGTGCTCCACCTTTCCTGCACTCTTCATTGAACCATTGCAGATCATTCGACAGGATGGTCATGGTTTATTGGGACATGGTAGTCATGAAGTTCGTCTGAGATGAACACAGTTATGCTGCTGATGGCCCACATAGCATCGTTCATGTTTTCATCTGCTACACTGTGCATTTAACACATTGTTGTGCCATTCAACACATTGGTGTGTGTGATATTTGTGGGGAGATCACTTTATCTTCACAATGTCTTTGCTCGTGGCACCTTTTTCCAGAACACTCAGATGACCAGTATCGCAAACTGCTTGTTTAGAAGGGTCAGGGTCTTTCTCACTTCTTCCAGTGATACCATTACATTTCTGTGCTGTGTCTGATTTCACTGAAAAATAAAGTTTCCAATATCACTTCCACAATAGCCCAACTCTAAATGTCTCGAGCTCCTATCTTCGACTGTAGCAGCTCACATCCAAATTATCTGGGCAATCGCATATGCCCGTCTTTCCACACCTTTCCAATTTCCTGATTCTCACAGCTATTTCCATCCCCTGCTCCCACGTGGTCATGTCCCAATTAATCATGCATTGATTTCCCGTCGCATGTTTGTGATGGGATGAATGGATTAATGTGCTGCAATCAATCTAGAAATCTATCTGAATTTTTCTTTACTTGGACGTTAGTTGTGAATGTTATCTGGTGAATAAATTAAACTCAACACATCTGGTTCAATAATGTCCATTTTGGAAGCGATCCTCACCCAGCCTGGTCAACCCGTGACTCCAGATCGACAGGTAGGAGTTTGACTCGGGAATGCCCTCTGGAATGGCCTCGCAATTCTGTATACTTTGGGCAATTATGGATTGATAATAAATGCTTCTCCAGCCAGCAACTCCCATATTCCGGGATCAAATATATACGACATGTAATTTTGCAGTTCATTGAAATGCAGTGTGTGTTTAAAGAGCTTGAGGTTGTTCCGCTGCGTTGTTGCCAAAAGTGATCACTTTGAATCGTACTTCCGTCTGATAAATGATTACCAGGAAAATGAAATCGCCCACTCACCAGGTCTCTTTCTGTCTGACGGCCTTGAACATGGTATCATGATCTGATACGAAAACTCCAGCCGGACAATCGGATGTAGCAATTCACTTTACAGACCTATGGATGATTCAAAGGCTACACATTGTTCGGTGTCAAAATATCAACAATTTCAATTAGAAATAATGGGGACTTGCGTTGGGCGCGTGGGTCAAAAACTGTGGGAAACGTGTTGTCAGAATTTTGGTCCTGAGTCATTCTGCTGGGAATTATATAAAGGCAAATAATTTTGGACAGCGAGAGAAGCTTCAGAGTTTTACAATGCATAGAGATCTGGCTGCCCTCGTGCATGAACAGCAGAACATATGATACAGCTACAACAAGGAACAAGGACGGCAGTGGGAATCTTGATATTTATTGCTAAGGAGAAGCATTATTTTTAACAAAACGTAGTGAAGTGTTACTTTTACTTTATAAATAATTAGTGGGGCAGCACTGAAAATAAAATATTGTGCACATTTTGGACTCCTCAAAAAGGAGGTATGTGGATGCATTGGAGTCGGTATTTCACTCGGTTTATGGATGACCGCATTTGCGTCAAGTGTCCCCGTTTGACATGTTTACAAGTTGGGTTTTCTAGCTTGACCATCACCTGGATGCACACGAGTGACTGCACGAGGGCGAGAGCTTCATGTACAGCATGTTGTATAAGTCATCACCGCACGGATTAAGGAAGTGCAGTCAGAAAAGGATTGGAAGATAAGCAGTCAAAAGAAGGGGGCAGGAGTCAGGAAATCACAGGAGTGCATCTTACACAATCTGTGTTTTTCTGTGTTGGAAAACGGTAAGGGTGACAGTTCCGTTGGGATTTGCATCAAGAGCAAAGTTTTTGGCGGATTGATTGGCTAAGGTTCACAAGTGGGGAGCAGTAAGTGTAGACAAGTGGCAATATTAAGAGACTTAATCTTTGGCAGGGAGTGGGCATGCATCCAGTCACATCTGCTGCCACAGATGTGGCTGGACAATGGCATATTGCTTCCCTGATGCCTGAGTTCATAATGTCTCTGAACGGTTACAGGACATTCTGAAGGACAATGTTGGCCAGCGAGAGGTCGTTGTCCATATTTGTAGTAAGGAAATAGCGAGAAGGAGGGGTGACTTCCTGCAGCAAAGATTAAGGGAGCTGGGTGGCGGATTGAACGGCAGAACTCGGAAAGTTGGACTCTCTAGCTTACCTTAGTGCTAAGTGCCAATGAGTATAGGAATGGGACGGTCGAGCAGGTTAATGTGTGGTTTAAGGGATACTGCACAGGGAAGGTATTTCGATTCCTGCAGCACTAGGAAACTTTGAACTGTACAATTCGCACGTGGAAAAGGAATGGGGACAGCACCATTGCCAAGAGTTTTCCTGTTGCAGTTATGGGGTGGGCGGTGGTGGGAGATATAATTTGGCACCGGGAGGGGTCACTGTTTGAAGGTACAAGCGGGGGTCATTCTCAACAAGCATAAAAAACCGTACGCCATATTGTCGGTGTGAAACGGCCAATCTGGTAGGTGCATCGAGAGAGATGTTGAGGCACAAAGGAATATGGACATGCTGGCCAGCCTGCATTTCAATTGAAGGAAACTTCTAGGTAAAGCTAATGATTTGTGCATGCTGATTATCACATGCCGTTATGATATAATTGCTTACACATTGACATGCTGGAGGAAGGGTCAGGGCATATTTCTCATATGGCCGGGGTCAAGAATATTCAAGCAAGTTTCCGCATGTGTGGTTGGCCGGGGAGTTTGGGGGGTAGAGGCGGGTAGAGGCGGGGTTGGGGGGGGGGGCGGGGGAGGGGGTGGGGGGGGGGGGCTGGGTGTGGGCGGTTGGTGTCGGGCTCGGGGAAGTTGTGAAGGGATGAAATAGATGAAATGGCTTTGCTGTATTTATCAAGGACTCAGTTATTGCCGTGAGGAAGGATAATACTTCGAAGTCTCCTCAATTGAAGCCACATAGGTGGAACTCAAATTCAAAAATGGGCCAATCACATTTCTGGATCGGGAGAGGTGGGCGGAAGCATGTTGGAATGTGGTCGAAAGTGAGTGGTTCTACTGGCCCCAAGCATTCAGTGATGGACAGAAGGGATTTGTTTTGTAGGCAAACGTTTGATAAATACACACGTATAGGTTAATAATCGTCGGGGATTTCAACTCGCCAATTTTATTGAAGACAAATATATGTCCAGCAGGATTGGGGAAAGATTTTGTGGAATGGGTTCTGAAATCTTGAAGTACATCCAGGAGAGCTTCTTGAGACAGCACATAGCCAGTGCCACAAGACAGGGCGTTGGAACTGTGTCAACAAATGAAGCTGGTGAGGTGGTAAATGTGTCATAACGTCGCTGTGGTTTTAGTTTAGGCAGACACCATGATCGGCGTAGGCTTGGAGGGCCGAAGGTCCTGATCCTGTGCTGCACTATTCTCTGATATTTTCTCTTCTCTCTTAAGTTGCAGGCTGGAATGATTTACCGTGTTGTGTTAGTGAAAATGATAATGTGCTGTTTCTGAACAAAACGGGATTTCATCTTAGAACCAAAGGGACAGGTTGCAGAACAGCTCTTCCTGATTTGATAATAGTAATGCATTGGATGCAGGAGATATCGGGTTATCTACGTTAGCTTGGAAACTGATATCCTTGTTCGCATGTGGAAGCACATTTCTGTTCAATCACAGTGGAACTACTGGAGATGTTTTTAATTCTCGTTGAAATGAATCCGCCAGGTTTAATATTCGGCAGGGGCTGCTCTAATTCACACAGTTCAATTTAATTTAAATTCCAACGGAATTGCACGCCCAATTGCTAACCCTCTTTCAAATCAAGAAAGAGGGAGAGAGGGGCCGACCGACAGTAAGACAGATAGACGGACAGGCAGAAAAAGGGATTGACAGACAGAGGCAGAAGCAATCAGACAGAAGGTCACACGAAGGAAAGGGAGAGAGCACGAAATGCCAAAAATAGAGCGAATAACATCAGCCTAGGATTTATGTACCCTCAAACATTGCAAACTGTTTCAATGAAATCAAAGGAATGTTCGCATTGCGTCGGAAACGCGAAGCCAATTTACGCACAGCAAGCGGTCACCAATATTAATGTGATTCAGCTGGGAAAATTCGACAACATCACGGAGGGCTCCAAAACTCTTCTCCAAACAGTAGCCCTGGGAAATTTTGAAAGGTGGATGTTTGGGGGAGCCAGTAGACAAAAATCAAAAATGATTTTTAAAGGAACTCAGTTAAAGATGAGAGGCATTATTTTGACTTGAAAATATGTGTTTTTCTGCCTGGGACAGTCCTCCTGAAATGGCAAATGGGGAAAAGATGCTACACCAGCAGCATTGAAAAGAGGAATTCCACAATTGCCGGAGGTGGGTTATTGCCTGCCTCGGGACAAAGATCAACGGGAAGAGACGATAATTTGATAATATTTGCAAAGGGTCACAATGGGCCCAATGGCCTCTGTCTCTCATGTGTTATTTTAATTTGAAATACAGTACAGTATTCCAGTAAGCCTGTGTCAGTGATCATTATTCAGACCTGTACCCCCCGCTTATTAATTTACAAAACAAAACTGGATTCCAGTTCATTGTGGGCCTAGTTACTTAAATATGCTAACAGCATGTCCAAGGCGAAGAAAACCCGCGCCCTGTTTGTATGATTATTAAGTACACAACAATCTCTTTGTTCATACACATATCTCCCGTGCTCCAGCTATCTCATTCTGATCCGGAGGTCATCTGTGGAGAATGGTAAAGGCACTGCTTCTGCCAATAGTCTTCCTGATGCTGATGCTGATCATTGTGGGCGATGGAGAAGGCAGTGCAACACCTTAAACCGGAGCCTCGCATATCTCTCAGGACCCAGCGTCCACTGACATTCAGATGGGCACAAGGAGGACAGGCAGCAGAGCATCCCCGAACTGACAATCAATTGGACCACAGATGATAACAATATGTGTGCTGTCAGCTGACTTATGTTCTCACTGCAAACTTGTTTTTTTATTTCCCAGGCCGTGGTTTGACATGTTCAGACGTTGGATCGAAATGCAGCCGAAATGACTCCGAAAAAAAACGAAGTTCGATTGGAGGAAATATGCTTCAGTTTTTTGAAGTGTTGTAACGTCAAACAGTGACCAAAGGGAACACATCCCTCAGCGAGATCAATTTGAGTCTCCCACTGACGCTATCTGTAATTTCTGCAATTCACGCTCTGTTACCTGATGTAGTTCCACTAACCTCTGACGCACATCTTTCTGAATCATGTGAATAAAATTGGCTTCATTGATCAATGTCTCTTGTCCACGTTTCCTTTCTTACTCGGATCGATCTGTCAGCATATTGACTGGGAGAGAGGGAATGTACAAAATCTCCCCCCCCTCTCTCTCTCTCTCTCTGTTTCTCGCACTTTGTCTCTGTCTCTCAATCTGTCTCTGCTTATCTTTCTCTCTCTCTTTCTCTCTCTCCCTCGCTCTCTCTCTCTCTCGATCCCTCTCTCTCTCTCTCTCGCTCTCTGTCTCTCTCACGCTGTCTCTTTCTATCTCTGTCTCTCCACTTTCTCTGTCACTCACACATTTCATCTTTCCCCATTTTACTCTCTCCTCATTTCACTCGCTCCTTTTTTGTTTTTCTCTTTTTGCACTTGTCTGCCTGTCTCTCATTCTCTCCCTCTCTCTCTTGGTCTCCCTCTCCGCTCTCAAAAGCTTTCTCCCTTGCACTTGGACATTTCCTCTCCCTCCTCTACACACACTCTCCGCTTTTCTACATTACCTCTCATCTCATATTCCCTCCCATTCCATGTACAGCCTGCACTCTCTAACACTTGCAAACTCTCACGCACTGTTCACTCTCAGAATCATTAACTTCCCTCCACGTAACACACCCCAGACTGTTCCTAAAGATCTATTGCATTCTCACTGATAGTCTTTTGGCTATCTGTAACACGCTCACCCCTCTTACTTACAGGCCCTCTCTCCTTAGGTTTCCCAACCATTTCGCTGTCACTCCACCTTCTTATTCTAACACCACATATTTTATTTATAATGCTCCATATTCGCTCTTCAAACAATTGGTCACTATCTCAAACCCATCCTCCTATCTGCCAAAGGCTCCATCCCCTTTTACAAAAATTCATCAATGATTCCTCACACTCCCTCCGCTCTCTGTAGTACTGCCGGTTGTCTCAACAAAACTCTCTGACTTCTCTCGAACCCTCCCTCTTCTCTCGCTCACAGACCATTTAACCACGTTGTCGTTATCTGTGCACGATTGTCGTCACACTTTACTTCTGAACTGGATTGATAAATGCAAGGAAGTTCATTTTCTACCTCGGTTTGACATCACATATAATCTCACAACATGGTAGAAAATAACGCAGATAAAATACCTGCTATTTCATGGTCGGCACCTTCCTTCGGCTGATGAGAAAGCTATTCGTTTCGAACTAGCATGGGCGAGCAGGTGAATGCCAGTTTAGCAGTGTTTTTTTTCATGGTGGTTTGGAGCAGCACGAAAATAGTTCCAGAGAACGTCAATTCCTAAGTGTAACATTGGCTCGGAGTGAACACTTTTGACTGGCTTGGCTCAGTTAAAATATTATTAGGCAGAATGGTCCAGTAGGAGGCCGTGAGTAAAATTGGAACAGGAAGTAAATTTTATTTTTTGCATTCTCCTTTCATAGAACATAGAACATATAGCAGTACAGCACAGTACAGTACAGTACAGCCCTCGATGTTGTGCCGAACCTTTTCCGAAAACAAGATCAAGCTGTCCCACTCCCGATCATTCTTGTGTGCTCCACGTTCCTATCCAATAACCGCTTGAAAGTACGTGAAGTTTCCGAGTCCACTATCACAGCAGGCAGTCCATTCCACACCCCAACCACTCTGTGATTAAATAACCTACCTCGTACATCCCTCCTACATCTTCCACCATGAACGTTATAGTTATGCCCCCTCGTAACATCTATATCCACCCGAGGAAATGGTCTCTGAACGTCCACGCTATCTATCCCCCTCACCGTCGTGCAAACCTCTATTAAGTCGCCTCTCAACCTGCTCCGCTCGAAAGAAAAAAGCCCGAGCTCCCTCAACCTTCCCTCATAAGATCTACCCTCCAAACCAGGCAGCATCCTGGTAAATCACCTTTGCACTCCTTCCAGTGCTTCCACATCCTTCTAAAAGTGAGGTGACCAGAACTGCACACAATATTCCAAATGTGGTCTCACCAAGCTCCTGTACAGTTGCAGCATAACCCCACGGCTCTTAAACTCAAACCCCCTGTTAATAAACGCTCACACACTATAGGCCTTCTTCACGGCTCTATCCACTTGAGTGGCAACATTCAGAGATCTGTGGATATGAACCACAAGATCTCTCTGTTCCTCCACATTCCTCAGAACTCTACCCTGTAATCCGCATTCAAATGTGTCGTACCAAAATGAATCACCTCGCACTTATCAGGGTTAAACTCCATCTATCATTTTTCGGCCCAGCTCTGCATCCTATCAATGTCTCTTTGCAGCCTAAAACAGCCCTCATCCACTACTCCACCAAGCTTGGTGTCATCAGCAAATTTACTGAACCACCCTTAAGACCCCTCCTCCAAGTCATTTATAAAAATCACAAATAGCAGAGGACCCAACACTGATCCTTGTGGCACACCGTTGGTAACTGGTCTCCAATCTGAAAATTTTCCATCCACCAGCACCATCTGTCTTCTCTCAGTTAGCCAGTTACTTATCCAATCGGCCGAATTTCCCTGTATCCCACACCTCCTTCCTTTCTTAATGAGCCGACCATGGGGGACCTTATCAAACGCCTTACCAAAATCCATGTATATGACATCAACTGCTCTGCATTCATTGACACTCTTCGTCACCTCCTCAAAAAATTCAATCAAATTTGTGAGGCAAGACTTACCCTTCACGAATCCGTTTTGACTATCCCGGATTAAGCTGCATCTTTCGAAATGGTCGTAAATCCTATCCCTCAGGACCTTTTCCATTAACTTACCGACCACCGGAGTAATTCTAACCTGCCTATAATTACCAGGTTCATTCCTATTTCATTTCGTGACCAGAGGAACAACACTCGCCACTCTCCAGTCCTTTGGCACCATGCCCATGGACAATGAGGACCCAAAGATCAAAGCTAAAGTCTCTGCAATCTCATCTCTTGCCTCCCAAAGAATACTAGGATATATTTCATCTGGCCCAGGAGACCTATCGACCTTCAGGTTTTTCAAAATTACTGATACATCTTCCCTGAGAACATCTATCTCCACCAGCCTATCAGCCTGTTGCACAGTCTCATCCTCAAAAACATGGCCCCTCACCTTGGTGAACACTGAAGAAAATTATTCATTCATCACCTCTCCTATCTCTTCTGACTCCATGCACAGGTTCCCACGACTGTCCTTGACCGGCCCTAACCTCACCCTGGTCATTCTTTTATTCCTCAAATAGGAGTAAAAAAGCCTTGGGGTTTTCCTTGATCCGACCCGCCAAGGACTTTTCATGCCCCCTCCGAGCACTCCTAAGCCCTTTTTTCAGCTCATTCCTTGCTAACTTATAACCCTCAATTGACCAAACTGAACCTTGTTTTCTCATCCTTACATACGCTTCCTTCTTCCTCTTGACAAGACATTCAACCTCTTTTGTGAACCATTGTTCCCTCACACCGCCATTTTCTCCATGCCTGGCAGGGACATAGCAATCAATGACACGCACTATTTGTTCTTGAAACAAGCTCCACTTTTCATTTGTGCCTTTCCCTGAAGATTTCTGTTCCCGTCTTATGCACCCTAATTCTTGCCTAATCGCATCATAATTACTCCTCCCCCAATTATAAACCTTGCCCAGCCGTGCGGCCCTATCCTTCTCCATTGCAATAAGGAAACACACCGAATTGTGGTCGCTATCTCCAAAGTGCTCTCCCACTTTCAAAACTCTTTTGTACGAGTAAAATGTCGATGACAGTATTATCAATTGTGACCAGCATCAAGTATTTGCAGAGACAAAGTGCTCTTTTCACACTGAGGATGGAATCTATAGTATCATGTGGTACGATTATTTTGTCTATCAAATGAAATAGGCATACACGTGAAACCATGGACAAGAGAAAGGAGCACTAGTATTAGATACGAATGCAATCTGTAACATCATGTGCGCATCACACTCTAAATAAACTGCGGGTCTGTATTCTCCAAATCGGAATAGGAAAGACAGGACACCAGTAAACTCTGTGGAACAATTAGCAATCATCAAAATTCAGAGAATCCGACGTGATATGCATATTTGACACAGGTATACGTGAACAAGGTGGAAGAGAGCTGAATGCTTGCTTCTTGTATTGGTTTTCAACACCACAATTAAGAAGCCTGCATGTTGTAAAGGGTGCATGTGCAATGTATGGGCAGAAATTGTCGAGTGGAACAAGCAGCTACTCATGTGTGGGAACAGTGGGTATATTTTTGTTAACATGTGTATCTCACAAATGATCGTTGATAGCGATGTTTCCTTTTTACCTCTGAACATAGGGATATCTGTACACTTTTCAAGCCCTGAAAGGGGAATGATTTAGTTTTGATACTTAAACAGTCTGAATGACACATCTCACAGTTTGTAATTCTGCCAGGTGGAAAGGTATCTGCAGGTAGACATTTCTTACCAATTCAATAAAACATCTCGCAGATAGATTCAAATGTATATGATCATTCTACAAAGATGATTTTGTGGAAACATGATTTATTCTTCTATCCACACAGGCTGCCGGACCCGCTGAGATCATCCAGCATTTCCTATTTTTATTATGAACAAAATGTTATTCGGTGATCGTTGCTCGATCGAGTGAAAGACAATTAACATTTCAATATCATTGGGAGCATGAGAAGGTGATGGATTTTCTCCTCAATTAACGACTAGATTTGCGATGTGGTGAAACATGGCCATGACGACAAAACCATGAAGTAAAGCATGGTTCCTTGGAAATGAGAAACAGGGCATGTTAGAAAGCAACTGTGGGAGAATGTTATTGCCTCTGTCGAGTTATGGATACGGAAGTGTAGCTACAGACACATAAATTATTGTGACATGTAAGAATGAAATTGCAACTGTCATAGATACTTTAATATACATGCAGTGTTGACAAAATAGCTCAGTAAAACGGCAGCCTGGAACATCAGTTAAGTGACTGCATTCGGGATAATTTCATTGAGAAAAACAGTGTGGAGCCAACCAGACAGCAGCTTGTTCTGATTGGGAAATGAGCAACGAGACAGGATGACTCAAGAACCTAATATAAATGGCGGTCCAATGAGACCAATCATAACATGATTGAATTTCATGGTCAGTTTGGTCTGGCTTTTCAGACCCGTGCTTTCCACGGCAAAATGGATGATGTTAACAGTAGGAAGGAGTTGTTGTGGGGTAATTTGAAATGACCAAGACTGTGCTTAACTACAGGCAATATAAAGCTCACAAGGCAGATATTTCTGTATGAAGATCCACCATTTATTTAAAAAAAAACACAATCAGCAGCTACTCGGAGATCACCAAAAGTGCGAAGCAGCCCTGGAATATACTGGCAGAACATCTCTGATGAATCTGACGTGTACAACCAAAAACAGATCAATGAGATATTTTCTTATCGATCATTCCCGCCTCGTATTAGCTGAACATCAAATATATCATTTTTAACAGCCGAATCTTTGACAATAAATAACTGAAGATGAAACATTTGACTGAGAGACAATGATCATTTACTCCCCCTCCACCGCCGCCCCCGCCCTCCCCCCCCCACCCCACCACCCCGACTTCACATAGGATCAACTTTAAAGGTAACACAAGTTGGAAAGTATGTCATGATTTGTAATATTGCCGTAACAAACGCTGCATTTAAACACTCGCTGTGGCTAGACACCCACCAATATGAACACCAGTGAACGCATGTATATTTCTCCTCAAAACCCGCGGTTCCCCCCGACCAGCTGTTTTGTATATCATGATCCACCTTGTCTCAGGAGTAATTACAAAGTCTGCTTTCAAAACAACACACTTCCACATCTCCTTTCAAATAATACTTTCCAACAGCTATTTCCACTCTCAAGTCTTACAACTCCCTCTTCAGGATTTATTTGTCGAAACATTTGGAGAAAATCTTCACTGTTGCTCTCACTGTCGATTCCCAGGTTGCACTAAGATTGCAACAAAAGCTTTGTTTGCCTCTGACTTCCATTTTTCCACTTGAAATCTGGTTACTGCAGTTACCTATTTAAGTCGGAAAACTTTTCCTACTTTCTTCTCCTGAATTGTGCTGAGCCACACGTTGTTCAACGTCTCGGGCCGTGGTACCCTATCTTCAGTCTTCACGGGTTATTTATTCAGTTACTAATAGTGGTCTTGGATGTTATATTATTGATTCTGTATCTGCCTTTGTGTAAGCCCTGTCCTCTCAACTTATTCTTCAGGCAATGCTGAGAGAGCTTCATTCGAAGGCTCCTGTCTTCAAAACCAGTACAACTGGCAAAACACTTAAAACAAATAAAAGTTCAACTTAAAATGCCTCGGCTGCTAAGCAAGGACTACTACATCCCGACAACTTGCACATCCCTGGAATGTGACAACATTGCTAATCAAAGTAGAAGCACAGTTTGAATAGAAATAGACTGTTCCCTTTCCTCACCAACATCCCCTCCCCAGACCCCTTGCCCCACACACATTACCAACTTTGTCCATCACGAATCCGACAATAGGGTTGCCCTAAATTACACATAAACACTGAAATAAAACAACTTAAACCTTGTAAATGTTGAGCAAGGGCGAACATTGAGAACACCAACAAGATACAATTCCACATGTGCAATGAGAACAGGAATATTCTTTTGGGGAAAACAGGGAGATTTAATGGCTTTATACTTGTACTGCTCAATTATGAAAACAGGATCAGGGATTCTCAATTTATTTTGATGGAATAGTCAAAAATGTTTGGTCTTAACGTCATTCCAGTCATTGCAAGGACAGACAGAGTAGTGAATAGGCCGACAAACACATGTGAAGGGAACAATATCAGCTGGTGGGATATCTCTTCAGTCAGGGTGGATGCTATGTTTAAGAATAATTTTTGTATGAGAGAAACTGTGCCACAGTGGTTAGTGCAGCTGCCTCACATTTCCAGTCAAAAGAAGTGCAAGTTAGGTTCATAAGATAAATTGTCCCTTAGTATCCCAAGATGGAGGCGTTATTGAGATAAATTGTCCCTTAGTATCCCAAGATGGAGGGGTTATTGGGGTAAATACGTGGGTTACGGGGATATGGCAGTAAGGTGCCCTGGGTAAATCTCTCTGAGAGTCGGTGCAATCTTAATGGGCCGATTGGCCTCCATCTGCACTGTAGGAATTATATGAGGACATGTTACCATGGCGACATTTCAAGACCCCGAACTTCTCCCACGTGTGACCCTTTGGAAATATCTCTCTTCCTATTCTGGGTTATGCAAAAAATAACAGTATTTGTGCAGCAAATCAGGACATGAAAGAATGTAGTCCAATTACATTGCAACATAAGGTACATAAAATGGTTATAATCCACATACAACATCCGATTCCTTGCAGAGTAAAATATTAGCAACGTCCAAAACCGCATGACATTGGATGACATGGCAAATTGTAAATGATAGGTTTCCTTTGACTCTTCATCTCTGGATCGCTGTGACTGTCCCATGTGTCTTTAGCGTGTAATCTCCTGCAGAGTCTGCTAGTCACTAAAATGTAAGTGACAATGAAAATGTTGAGCAGGAGAATTAGAATAAATGGGACACATGGTTTCAGAAAGTCGTGGACAACTTCAAAAACAATCTCTGTAACGGGGAAAAGGAAAACAGCGTTCAGTTCCGATTGTGGTTTGTTTAAAGACATATGTCTGCAAGCTGCTCTTTGTAGTAGGACATCTCTGGAAGCATCGAAACTCCTTTTACGATGTATAATTATCATCGTTAACTGCATTTAGAAGCACAGGTAGAGTCATAGAGGTTTACAGCATCGAAACAGTCAATTTGGCCCAACTTGTCCATGCCTCCCCTTTGCTTCTAAAGACTAAGCTCGTCCCAATTGACTGTCCTTGACCCATATCCCTCTATAGCCATCTTAACCATGTCACTGGCAATACGCTTTAAAGAAAAAACAAAATTGTATCCCCCCTACTACTACCTCTGGCAGTTTGTTCCAGGCACTCATCACCCTCTGTGTGAAAAATGCCCCTCTGGGCGCTTTTGTATCTCTCGACTCTCAACTTAAGCGAAATATAAGGAGTGGTTGGATAGACTAGGACTTTTTTCTCTGCAGCGTAGGAGGCTCAGGTGTGATCTTATTGATGTCTACAAAATAATGACGGGCAAAGATCAGCTAGATAGTCAATATATTTTCCCAAACGTAAGGGAGTCGAAACCTAGACGACATAGTTTTAATGTGAGAGGGGAGAGATACAAAAGGGTCCAGAAGGGGATTTCATTTTTTCACACAGTGGGTGGTGAGTTTCTGGAACAAGCTGTAATAGGTAGCAGTAGATGTGGGTACAATTTTGTCTTCTAAAAAGCATTTGGACATTTACATGGGTAAGATGGGTATGAGCCAAATGCGGACAATTGGGACCAGTTTAGGAGTATAAAAAAGGGCGACATGGATAGGTATGACCGAAGGGCCTGTTTCCATGCTGTCAACCTCTATGGCACTATGTCCTAAACTGCTGAGCACCAGACTTGAGTGGGAGTGACAATCTCTGACCTCAGGGAAGTTGAAATAGGGTTGCTCTGCAAGATAATTGGGTAATTCCACTGAGGAGCTGAAGAAAGTTCAATGAAGCCCAGCGAGCCCTAATATCCACATTCGACTCTGTTCAGGCAGAGAACACTCTTATGTGCAAAGCTTGACGCCACGATTTCACACAGACGTTCAAAAAACGAATCGGCCAATTTGAATTTCCGCTGGGATTCACAGGGAGAAACTGATTTCCTGGTCATTGAAGCCCTGATGAAAAGTCACTTTATTGTGGAAAAGGAGGAGAGGGTTTGAGGCCAGCTGGCGCATTGAACATTGTCGTATGAAGGTACTGAGTCCATCTAAATGATTGTGTAATTATACATGAAATATGACGTATGTCCGTTTTTTTTTGTTGGAAACGCGGCTCTGGGGGTTTCTCTGAGATACCCCTCTCCATTCAGGCCGGAAGAATAAAGATCTCTAACTCTCACCTGAATCTGCTCTTGTTAGTTCCAACACAACAAACGAATCTGACACTAAGAATGAAATTTATGCGTTGTGTATGCTGGGGTTACACGTGGAATGTGCCAGAGGATTGAAGGACAAGTTCCACTTTTTGTAACTGTGGTAGAGATCAGCCTGTAAATTACAGACTGATGTGTCAGTTGTAGGGAAACCATTGACGAAAACGCTAAATGAGAGGATTAATTTCCAGTTTGGAAGGTCTGGTTTAGTTACAGGTATTCTGTTTCGCTTTGTCAGAGGGGGGAGGGAGGGTCATGCCAAACAAATTTGTTGGAAATATTATAAAATGTGATTGGGTGCCTGGATGAAGGAACTTCAATTGATGTAGTTCAGACGATGTAATCACATCACTTGACAAGGTATTGCATTGGCGATTAATTGAAAGGGCTAAAGCACGTGGAATTTGGGGAAAAAATAATAAATTGCGGCGGATGCTGGAATCTGAAACCAAAAGTTGACAAAGGGTCATCTGGACTCGAAACGTCAGCTTTTTTCTCTCCTTACGGATGCTGCCAGACCTGCTGAGATTCTCCAGCAATTTCTCTTTTGGTTTTAGAATTCGGGGAAACTTGTCGAGATGGATCTGGTTGATTAACAGGATTCAGAGGGTTATGGTTGAAGGCTTTTCAAGTGGAGGGATATCGGCATCCAGCGGGGCAATGGCCAGTGATGGGGTTCTTAGAGTTTATGTACATAAACATAGAAACACAGAAAATATCAGCAAGAGGAAGCCATTCGGTACTTCGAGCCTCCTATGCCATTCATCACGTTCATGGCTGATCGTCCAACTCGGTAGTCTATTCCTGCTTCCTTCCCACAACCTTTGGAAACTATTCACCCCTTCCACTATGCCTCGCCGCCTCTTAGGAACATATAAATAAACTATTTCGATGAAACCCTGGATGGGGCGGGGTGCGGGTGTGGGAGAGAAGGATGAAATGATAAGCACGTTGGTCGACAAGACCAAGATTGGACAGGTGGCTATAGCTTTTAGGAATTGATAGATGGGTTGCCAGAATGCGCAGAGCAGTGACACATTGTTTTTATCCTTCGTAAGTGTGAGGTGATGCACTTTGCCAGAACAAACAATATCAGTGTACACTTAAGGAATCGTAGGACACTGGGAAGCTCAAAAAAGCAGAGGGGTGTTCGGTAATTATTCACAGATCACAGAATTCAGCGGTTAACAGGACACTTTGGTGAGATCACAGCTAGAATGTCTTGTGCAGTTCTTGTCTCCACATTATCAGAAGGATTTGAATGTATTGGAGAGGGTGCAGAAGACACGCACCAGGATGTTGCTTGGGATCCAATATTTAAAGTAGGAACAGAGGTTGGATATTGGGTTGTTTTCTTTGGAGAAGAATGGGGGTAACCTAATTGAGGCGTACAAGATCATGAAGGATGTTAGCAGAGTGGATAGGGAGCAGATATTTCCCTTACATGAAGGGTCAGTCACGAGGTAACAGAGGTAGAACGTGAGGGGCAGAATCTTTCGGGGTGGTGTGAGCAATATCTGTTTCACCCAGAGGGTGGTGACGGCTTGGAACGCGCTGCCTTGGTGGATGGTTTCCGCGGGTTGCCTCAGATCCATTAAAAATAACCAAGATGAGCAGTTGGCAAGACTAACATTGACGGCTAAGGGCCAAATGCGGATAAATGGAATCTGGTATGAGTTCGGGTGTTCCTGGGATTTTCGTCCAAACTCCTTGGGCAGATGTGCATCTGATTCACTGCATTACGCTATGATTCTCTGGCAAGGATAAAGGCAATTGGGACAATTGCTTTCAAAGTTGGGGTATAGAGTATACAAGCAACAAGTGATGTTGGAGATGTACAGCGCGTTGGTAATGCCAGCGCTGCATTACTGCGTACAGTTTTGCTCACGTCCCTCTCGGAATGATGTGATAGCAGGAGAGGAGGTAGATAGATGGTTCACCAGGATGTTGCCTGTGATGGAGCATTTGAGTTATAAGGAGAGACTGGATAGGATTGGATTGTTTTCTTTCGGATTGGATATACTTTGTGATTTTGTTTTCCCGAAAGTAAGCGCACAGGTACAGCAGGCGGTAAAGAAAGGAATTGGCTTGTTGGCCTTAATTGATATCGGAATTAAACATAGTTAACGAGATTTTTTTTACTGCTAATTTGCAGGGCGGTATTGAGGCCTAACTTGGAGTTTTGTGTCCGGTTTTGGTGTCCTTACCTGAGGATGGATGTCCTTGAAATAGAGTGCAGCAAAGATTTACCAGCCTGATTCGTTGGATGGCAAGTTCGTCTTTTGAGGAGAGGCCCAGTCAATTCAGATTGCATTCATTGGAATTCAGAAGAGCCAGAGGGGATCCCGTAGAAACTTAGAAAATTCTAACAGGATTGGACAAGGTGGATTTGGAAAGAGTGTTCCCGATGGTGATGGAGTCCAGGAAAGGAGTCATTGTTTTAAGATAACGAGTCAATCTTTTAGGATTGAGGTGTGGAGAAAAGCCTTCTCTCAGCGAGTGGTAAATCTACAGATTTCAGTACCTTATAAAGGAGATGAGGCAAAAAGAGTGTTGGATTTCAAGGATAAATTAGAAAAAGCCTCTTGAAGCTGAAGGGCTGACGTGATATGGGCGGAAAGTTGGGATGCAAATATTGAACTTAATGATCAGCCGTGATCAAAATTAACGTGAGGCAGGATCGAAGGGCCGAATGGCCTACTCCTGCTTCTATTTCCATGCCAGTATGTTCAGAGCCAAGAAAGCTAATGTTTTAAAGTGAAGTTTATTTATTAATCATAAGTTGGCATACGTTAACAAATCAATGAAGTTGCTGTGAAAAAGCCAAGGTCGCCACACTCCGGTGCCTGTTCGCGTACACTGTGGGATAATTTAGCATGACCATTTCAGCGAGCCAGCACGTCTTAGAACGTGCAGAACCGGCACAGACAGTTACCCAAGCTCGGTTTAGAACCTGGACCCCTGGTGCTTTGAGGCAGCAGTGCCAACCATTGTGTCACCATTCCGCCCCTTGAAGTCTGTAAGATTATGAGGCATATGCACAGGGTGAGTATAGATCAGTTAAACTTGGTTGAGAAGTCAATCACGAATGGGGCATAGTATTAGGATCGGAACAAGTTATTCTGAGGCTATTGAAAAACCACCTTTTGACTCTGAGGGTAGTGGGAATCTGAAATGCACTGTTTGGTAAGCTTAAAGCAAAGCTTAAAAAAACCTTAAAGCATAAACGGATGAGCACTTGAAACATCATGACATTCAACGAAATGAGACAAGGATAGGGGATTAGGACGAGTGCGCCTTGGTCGAGACTGGATGGGCCGAAGGACCTTTTATGCGCTGACTGCATCTGTTAATCTACGGCTCAAGTGCGAAATGTTCTAACATCCTTTCCCTCTGTGTCAACGCAGCAGGATCCCAACGGAAATGAAAAAGAAGAACTGGACAAGAAACCGTGATAAGTATGGATGTTTTTATCAATACATTTTTAAAATCCGTAATTCAAGGATCAAGTCCCGTTGCAACCAGTATGGAAGGGTGTCAGTTTGAAGCTAGCTGCTGTGGAAACCATTGCCATTCAGTTATTAATTTCCAAAAAAGTTTTGGAGACGCACAGAGGTATTGCCCATACCAACACAAGTAACGAAACGGTCGTATCTGCTCTCAAGAGCACGGCGTGTGTTGGCAGTCCCCACCAAACAGTCAGTATCCAAATCTGTCAGCTAAAACAAAATGAAAGAACAATCAGTTGGTCTGTATTTCTGGGTGACGACATAGGAGGGAGATACCAGCATATTAACCATAGAAACGTGCTCAGGTTACACTCATGTGAGGGTGACTGCAAACGTACGATCCTGCAGAATAGTACAGCTTTCGCCCCCATGTGGTCAACCAGCTTCCAGTGGCATTTATGTTCAATATTCACCTCAATAACTGCTGGTGACAATTAGTTCCAAATTCTCTTCAGTGTGCAGTTGATGCTTATTCACCGTTGCACCTCGTTGAATTTAATAGCGCCTCACTCATATTAATGGACCATGCAGTTTATTACCTGACAATATTTGGAAACAGCTTTCTGGCGCCCACCTGATAATAGCATTTCCATATTATTAACAACCACAACTTCCATTCAAATTGCGCTGCTTCCCCATGAAACATCTCAAGATGCTTCATTTGCATTTTCAGCAAAACGTCATCATAATCAACGCACTTCAGAAGTTTTTGGGACAGATGATAAACCTCTTACAGGAGGGACAAGGGGTCAAGACCAAGGGGTGGACTGCATCATTGAGGGAATCCCAGAATTGTGGCATCGGAAGAAAGAGGTAATGTCAGCTTAGTTGGAGTGATGAGACTGGGGTGATTCTATTAGGACAGCGGACACAGCTGCAAATCATTGGGCTGTTAGTGGTTATGGAGATACAACCGGCAAGGTGACCAGGAGGTTTTAAAAGAACAGGAGAATTTTACAATCTATATCCATAACTTTGATTATTCCGCGGGATTTGGATTGTTTTAACGTGGCCTGGGTGTCTTACCTATTCTGAATTAGCCTTGAGTACGTGGTGATGTGATGCAGTGGATGTGATGTGCACACACCAAAAGTGCCAGAAGTAAATTAGTTAAATTATTTTGATCCTATCAGAGTAAAGGTGGGAAGAAAGTTTGAAATTCACAAATTGGACGGCTTGGATCGGCAACTTAAATATGGGGCTAAATATGTGACAGTACTGTTACTTTAAGGAATGCAAACTACTCATGTCCGTTTGCATGATGTTTCTGGCAGTTCCAGCATATTGTTGACACTGTTTAATATGGAACGGATGCCCTCTAATTGTTACTGAAACAATATAATGAACAGCATGGTTATTTTTATTTTTATTCATCCATCGGACGTTGACGTCGCTGGCTGGCCAAAATCTATTGCATATTCCCAGTTGTCGGAGGATAATTGGTTGTCAGCCACATACCTGTGGCTTTGGAGTCACGTGTCGGCCGGATCAGCGAAGTGAATCAGGTTTCTTTCCCAAAAGGGCATTGTCAACCAGCATTTATTTTCTTCCCAAAAATTACAAATGATATTCTGGTCATATGGAGCTTTTGCATTTAAGGACTGGAAAGCCTCAGAGATTTGTTCCAAAGTTCAAAGGACTCATTGAGAGAATTTGCGAAAGAGGTGATGATCCAGCATCAGGTGACTTTACTTGTTTTTTTCTGGCAATACTTAGAAAGGGGTGTCTGTCCTTCGGATGGTGGTTGACTTCGAAAACAGAAACAGCTCGCTGTTAATGTGCTTACTGTATCATATTTGATTCTTGCAATTGTTAAAAAGGTTATGCTAAATATGTTTTGTTACATATTAACTGTATTTTAAAAGAATAGAAGATAATTTATGCTTTAATGTTGTTTTTAAGGTACTGTGAAAATCAAAGAACAAAGAACAGTATAGCACAGAGACAGGTCCTTCGACATCCAAGTCTGCCCTGATGACATTATCCTATCTGGACCAACCGCTTGTATCCCTCCATTCCCTGTCTGTTCATGTGTCTACCCAGATCAGTCTTAAAACGATTCTGCTTCAACCACATAACTTGGTCGTCATTCCAGGCCACCACCAACCTCTGAAACTTCCCCCCCTTACCTTCAACGTGTGAACCCCTGGTACTTGTCCTTTCCTCCCTGGGAAAATGGTTCCAAATGTTAACACTATATCTACCCCTCATAATTTTATGAACGCTTTTGTGGTCGCCCCTCTGTCACCGTCTTTCTGGGGAGAAGTTACCCAAGAACAATATAATCTCGTCCCTGCATAGTTTACACAGGAATCAGAGAAGCGCAGATGCAAGTTCCTTTGTAGGGACAACTTTGATGTGAAATATCTAATGCTTACACAACGTTCACACGTCTTATTTTGCAACATGCCTCCTGTTGACGGGTCAGGATGACAAAGCCGCCCCATCTTTCATTTCCAGTCAAGCGGTGGTCAGGGAGCGAGAAGTTGCAGTGGGAGTTGAATGAACGAGACTAAATAGTTCAATTCGAAATTAAGCCACTGAATGTTACAGGTGCAGATGTTGCAAGGAAACTGACCGGGTCAAAACCTCCTTGAACTTATCACGAAAAATGCGACCTACCTCGAGTGTATGGAGAGCTCAGATGCACTTCACTGTGGGAGAGAGAATCTCTCATTGTGACATTGACAGAAAGGGAACTGGAATTCTGTCGAACAGAATGAAGAACGACTCCTCTTCTGAGGATGTATCCGAAAAGAATTAGTCAGTGGATAAGGGCTCAATGTTTGCGAACGGGACAGAGATCCCTGAAGGGAGAGACCAAATGGAGATGTAATAGTGGCTGGAATCAAGTAAAACTTTCCGATATAATTCAGACAGATATGCTACAATACAATTCACATGGCGATGGAAATTTTTAACAAGGATTCCGTCGAGAAAAAGAACATTCTCAAAGCAATGTAAATTTATTACAGTCGTGTCAATGTAAATGTCATTGTCGAAGCCACTGATGCCTCTGTGCGTGTCCCGGGCCTCCTCAACAAGGAGGATAAACAGAGAGCGGCAATTGGAACGAATAGCATAGGCAGGACGAGGTATCAGGCATTGTGAAGGTGATTCAGGGAGTTAGGCAGGGAGCTAAATTGCAGGATTTCAAGTGTAGTAATCTCAGGATTGCACCCTGTGCCTCGTGCGAGTGAGATTTGGAACAAGGATATAGACCATTTTAAGAATTGCATAAGGAACTGGGGTAGGAGCAAGGGCATTATGTATATGGGCTACAGCGATACCTTCTGGGGATGATTGGACCTGCAGAAGAAGGACGGTTTGCACCTGAACTGGAGTGTGCCAACATTCTGTGATTCCTCCTGCTGTTCTGAAGAGTTCAAATTCGTGTGGCAGGGACGTGAAACCGGAACAGCAGGCCAGTAAGATTAGGAATGGAGAACATAATGAGATAGAGATAAATATAACGCACAACAAGAGTAGACAGATGGACGCCGCGGGGAACGATGGGACTGGAGGTCTGGAGTGCCTTTTCCTTCAATGGAAGACGCATAGCAGGTAAGACAGATGAACTGAGAGCCTGGATTACTGCATAGAATTATGATGTTATTTCAATTGTGGAGAAATGGTTAAAGAAGGGACCGGACTAACAACTTTATGTTCCAGAATATTTTTGTTTTAGATGGGACTGAAGGGGAACGAAAAGTGGTGACGGAGTTGCATTGCACATCATAGCAGTGCTGAGGGAGGTGACATTGTAGTGAGGCATTAAGGGTGGAACTTGGAATAAGAAGGGTGAATTCACAATGTTCGGAATATATTATTGACCACCCAACAGACTCCAGGAATCAGCGAAGCAGTTGTGTAGTCAGGTAACGGAAAGTTGTGAAAAAGAGAGGTTGGCTGTGGCGGCTGATTTTAAATTCGCCATCTTGACTGGGACTCACTTACACCCAGAGAGGGTCGGATGAAGAAAAATTGTTAGATTCTGTCCAGGAGGGATTTTAGGTACAGTATGTTGAAATTCCAATGAAGAACAGGGCCATACCAGATTTTCTATTGGGAAAAGAACCAGGCCAGCTGATCGACATTTCCATAAGATTTTGGGTCTGCATGGATAATGACAAGAGTGGCCCTCGCGTGTGGGTCCTTAGTTGGGCGATCGCCAATTAATTGCAAATTGGACAGGAACTGGGGAATGTGGGTTGGGAGCGGCAATTTGAGGGCAAATCCACTTCTGGCATGAAGGAGGTTTTTAATGTCCAGTTGATTGAAGTGCAGAACAGGCATATCCCCACAAAAGAAAATATTGAAGTGTAGCAATAACAGGTTTCTGGAAACTTGAATGACAAGAGATAGCGTAAGCTTTGTCAAAAGAAGAAATGAAATACATGATAGTTCTAGGCATCTAGAAACGAAGCCTTTCAGCAGCACAGTGAAAGTAGGAAGGACCTTAAACGCAGAATAAGGAGGTCAAAAGGGGTCACGAAATATCTTTAGGAAACAGAGTCAAGAAGAATCTCAAGGCTATTATGCATGTCTTCGGAGCAAAAAGATAGCACAACAAAGAGCAGATCCACTCCATGACGATGGAAGGAATTTATTCGTGGAGCCACAGGAAGTGGGTGAGACCTTTGTATCAGTATTCGTCAAGGAAGAGGACATGACGAATATTGAGGTCAGGGATAGGTGTGTGAACGTTCTCCAGATTGTCAATTTGCCAAAGAGGAAGTGTTGAGTGTCCTAAATGGCTGAAAGTTTGATAGGTCCCCGGGGCTGGAGCGAATCTATCCCAGGTTACTGCAAGAAGATAAATAGCTGGGGCCTTGATCGATATTGTCACATCTTCTTTGACCACAGTCAACGTTCCGTCGGTCTAGAGAGTAGGAAAGGGTTTTCCCCTGTTTGAGAAATTATATAGAGATAATCCAGGAAATTATAGGCCGATGAGCCTGACGTCAGTTTTGGGGATGCTTCTGGAGATGATATTGAGGGACAAAATATATGCACATTTAGAAGAAAATGGCATAGGTAGTGACAGGTAGCATGGTTTTCTACGAGAAGTTCATGTCTCACGAATATGACTGAGGTTTTGAAGAGATAGGAAAGATGAGGTAATGACACTGGTAAACTTGTATAAAGTAAGAATTCCGATGTGTCCGTTTTAGTATTCCTTCCATAGCTGATAGTCTGAGAGAACATAAGGCATGGTGTGTTGTTTTCCTGGTGTTTGGTGACCTTTGACCTTGATGTTTTAATAAATATATATATATATCTTTGACTTCCGTTGGAGTCCGTTTTGATCTTTTCAATTTCTCACCAATGATCTCTGACTAAGTCACAATATAAATATTCCTTACCATAATTCCGGAGTCTGGAACTGAGGGTACCCTGGGCGCTTCGAAACCGCCCACTCAGGAAAGGCTGCCAGGTAGTGGATAGGCAGCAGTTTCCTTTTCTCTCTCTTGGGAGCGCTACTCTAGTGAAGTAGACGCAAGGTG
Source organism: Mustelus asterias (assembly GCF_964213995.1). Taxonomy (NCBI): domain Eukaryota; kingdom Metazoa; phylum Chordata; class Chondrichthyes; order Carcharhiniformes; family Triakidae; genus Mustelus; species Mustelus asterias. Next base: position 2,012,592 of record NC_135832.1, on the reverse strand, counting down.
GCCATTGTTCCATCGGCAAGAGAGAGAATCACTCGGGCATTGGTGGGGTTTGGGTGACGGGAACCAAACCTAAAATAAGCCCAGTGGAGTTAAAAAGAGGGATCCCGCTACAATGGCGGGAAGAGCGGTGAGGGACGCGCGGTGGATGTAGTTTATATGGACTTTAGTAATGCGTTTGACAAGCTCACCAATTGCTGGCTGGTATAAAAAATAAAATCACATGGGATTCGGGTGGTCTGGCGAGATGAATACCGAACCCCCTTGGTGTAAGAAGATAAAGAGTAGCAATGGAAGGGTGGTTTTCAGAATGGAGATTTGTAGCTAGATTTGTATCAGTGTTGAGAACTTTGCTGTTTGCAGTGTTTATAAATGATCTGGAGGGATCTGTGGTATCATATAAGTTTACGAATGACATAAATTCTGATGGAGTTGCATATAATTCAGAGGATGATCAGAGGATGCAACAGAATACAAACTGATTCTGGACTTGGGGATAGAAATGGCAGTTCGAGTTTGATCCGGTCAAAGGCGAGGTGATGCACTTTGGAGGACCACATTTGGGTTTGAATTACACTGAAAATGGCAGAAACTGTACGCACATTAACATACAGAGGGATCTGGGCGCGCTCTTCCACAGTTTTCTACAAGATTCAGTACATCTCTCCAATGTGATTGAGAAGGCAACTGACATGCTTGCCTTCATCAGCCGGTGCATTGAGTACAAAGATTGGGCAATCACCTTGCCACTGCATAAAACATTTGTAGTATTGCGTGCAGTTCTGGCTACCAGGCTACCAGACGGACGTGGAAGACTTGCAGAGAGTGCAAATAGAGCCTCGTGTCGAGGGATTTGGGATGAGGAGAGCTCGAGTAAACTGGGATTGCTTCCACTGGGAGACAGAGGCTGAGTGTAGACCTGATAGAGGCTTACAAAGTTATGAGAGGCATATTACAAGGTGGAAATTCAGAAGATTTGTCCGAGGTGGAATTGTCCAATGCAAGGGAGCACAGGCTCAAGGTGTGAGGAGGAACGTTTCAGAGAGATATGCGGGGGCACGTTTCCTTGCAGAGATTGGTGGGTGCCTGGAACGCGATGCCAGAGGTGGAAAGACCCACATTAGTGATATTTCAGAGGCGTCTTGGTGAATCGGGAAGGAAAAGAAGGACCGAACTAAGGGCAGAAGGTGTTTTTTTTAGCTTATTTAAGGCATCATGAACTTCACAGGCTTGGAGAACCGAAATATCTTTTCTCTGCAGTACTTTTCTTTGCTTTTCGTTCTGGTCGCCAAACTATCAGGAGGACGTGGAAGCTTTAGGAACAGTGCAAAAAAGGTTCAAAATTGTGTTGCCTTGAATCGAGGGTGTTGAATGTGAGGAGAGGTTGATTCTCGCCAACTTTTACAGATCCACCATGGAAGGCATTCTTTCTGGTAATATCACAGCTTGGATTGGCTCCTGCTCTGCCCAAGACCGCAAGAAACGACAAAGTGTCGAGAAAGAAGCCCAGTCCATGACGCAAACCGACCTCCTTAGACTTTGTCTAAATTATCTGTTGTCTCCGACAAGCAGGCAGCATAATTACGCACCCCATGCAGTCCGGACATACTCTCTTCCATCTTCTTCTGTTTGGAGAATTCTACAAAAGTCTGATTACCAAATGACTCAAAAACAGCATCTTCCCTGCTACAATCAAACTTTTGAATGGGCACACTAAGTCGATCTTTGTCTAAACCTTCGCTCTGCGTCTGACACTACATTCTGCACTCTCTCATTTCCTTATATATGAACAGTCAGCCTTGTCTGTACAGCATGCAAGAAACAATATTTTTCACTGTACAATACCACATGCGACAAAATTCATCAAATCAAATCCAAATCTGATAGGCTGGGATTGATCTCAATGCGAAGGCAGAGGCTGCGTAGAGACCTGACAGATGTCTACACACTTTTGAGAATCATACCCATGGTAGAGAGTCGCAGATTTTTTCCCAGGGTGGAAGTTTCAATTAGAAGCGGTGACAGGATTAAAGTGTGAGGCGATAGGTTTAAGGGAGATGTGTGTGGGAGGTTTTACACACAGAGAGCAGTGGTTGCCCGGAAGGCGCTGCCGGATCAGATGGTGGATGCAGGCAAATTAGCAACATTTCAGAGGCATGTGGATGGATACACAAAGAGCGAAGAATAGAGGGATACAGATGTTTTTTTTTCAGGGCATAATTATCGACGTGGGCTTGGAGAGGGGCGGGGTGGGGAGGTGGGCTGTGAGGGGGGCAGGGCCTGTTCCTGTGCTGCAACTTTGTTCCAAATCAACTAACGACATTCCTGTTGAGAAACGATTTTACAGCAAATCTAAATGCATGCAGAGCATGGAATACATGATGAATAATCGACAAATATATATGGGCTCAAAATATATTTTCAAAATCTAAAATGAAGGAAGGGGAGTAATCAGCATTTATTGCACAGATACTTTATTTTGTTGAAAGATTTGAAGATCAGTGTCAGAAATCCTTGACGAGATGGCGATGCGAGCTTCCAACTCGTTTGAATTTGCCAAGGGATACAAATATTTCCAACAGGACAGAGTCAATCCAAATGTCAGAACAAATATAATTCGGATATCAGTAGCAGAATGGACTGCAATCCCTTTGCAAAAGCAGAAAACAGGGCCAGCGTATGAAGAAATGTACTCATCTTAAGGGACGTTTGAAATTGGTATTGCACAGATATCGACTGGCATCACTCTCCATTGAAATTTATTCTAAAAAACATGGAAATACTTTGGCAAAAAATTATTACAAACTGCCTGAGGGGGAGAATCCTAATTAATGATGGTTTCCACTGGATATTTCAATGACGTGCCATCTCCACGATATCTAAGTGCCGGGTTGAGAGCCAGGTTTAGAATTTTGGTTACAACGTCCGGCTTCCCGAAATACTGTTGGAAATGTGGGGTTTCTGAAACGGTTCAAGAGGCTTAGTGCGTCTGGTGAACAAATTCACATATTATTGAACGTAAGATGACAGCACCCATAAAAATCCAAACGCTGGATTTTATTTCAAAAGGAACAGATTCGAGCAGACATTTAAAATGAAGAAGCAGCGGTCTTTTGTCATGCAGCACTGAACTCCAAATTTACAGCGCTGATTTCATGTTGTAACCAAAACATTGCTACATTGAATAAAGGGTTTTAATTGCTGACAGGCATGGAAGCACTGAAAGTGGTAAACTACTTATTCCACATATCTGCTCTAAAGACCACAACACTGCCAGTGAAAGGCAGAGATGAGGAAATCTGATCTGTAAAAGTGCTGAACGTTTGAAGGACCTGATATTCCTTTTACAATGTCACTGAGAATTGAATTGAAAACTGAATCCTCAAAACTCACTTAGTCCTGTGCAACAGACAGCTCATGCAATCTGCCCTCATGACCCAGGCTTCCGTGGGACAGGGGTAAATGAAACTTTAAGAAAGCCGATTGTTTGCAGGCATTGTGCACAGTGAAAGGACTAATCTTTCGAAGGAGAACAATTCCGTTGCTTAAATATCAGTTACTGGTATGTATATTGCTTTGAGATTGCAAAGGGAGACCGAACAACATCGAAGCATTTGACTCCATTAAACCGCCAGCTGCTCATTTCCAATTGAAATTTATTCCATTGATCGATAGAGAGGTAACATAGTGAATATTCAACAATATGAAGCGTAATGTGACCACTTCGACATACCATCTCGCTTTCCACAAAATGAAAAATACTCAGCACGATTCTACACTGAAATTTTGTACCACATAATAGATCTTCCACTCTGGTTAGCGACCGAAACTGCACACACATGTGCACATCATTAATAGCAGCAACACATGATTGCTGGGTAACATATTCCATTTCAATTAGTGGCTCAAACTTAGTACTGAGATAGAGCACCAGCAATGCATATTCACTGGTGGCAGGGATTCCTATTGGTGCAGTGACTTACGCCCTATATTTTTGACAGAGTTCAGATAATAAATTCACACAGTGCATTTGCCTTTCCTGAGATCTGCATTAACCTGCAACGATATTCCAGTACATCAAAAGTCACAGAGTAAAACGCTGGAAAAGTTAACACAACAAATCTACACAGCTACAATTGCTGCCCTCACTTCCCAAGAAGACAAATGGCCCCACCGGTTGGGTAGAAGAATTTTTGAATTGCTTTCAGAGTGGACCACATGTTTACGGTGACCTCATGTGTCCGGACGTGGTATAGCTATGTTGCTTGTATCAAGTTTTGAAGTGATGCTTCCCTTTCCAAAAGTCTTTAATTTATGCACGATGGGAACACCTCAGGGAACAGGAATTGCAACACGTTTGCCTTCGTTGTGTTTTTGATGAAGAAACAAGTTACGAAATTGAATTCAGTGATGCTGGACTTCTTTTGTGTCTGATATTGGGCAGCCATATTTCACACAGTGGACGAATCCATATGCAAAGTTTAACTTGGAATATTAGAACCTGTATTCTCCCTCCAGTGATGTTTTTATACAAATAACAGAGATATCCCCAGACCCCCTGCTGTTTCAGCATATGGTGGTTTGTATCAGGTGAAAGGTGTATGTCTATTGGAGAGTTATTATCTGTTTACTTGTCCATACTCGGTGAAGGGCATTTTTTCGATTGGATAGTGTGTGAGGCTGAACATTAAGTAATTGAATTGCAAATGTATTTTTTCAACTGTACTGTCGGGGCTGTGCATCTGCAAAGTGGGATGCAGGTGCCTTACTTAAATGTGGACAATGAGATTCGTGATGAAATAATTATATTCGGATTTTGGATCGAAGCACTGATCGAATTAACAATCTTGAACAAACCTAAAGCCATGACATAACGAAACACATCTATTGGATGAAAAATAAATGAAGATACCAAATGAAATAAACTCCCTTGATACCCAATCGCCAACCAAATAATTCAATGAAGCAAAAATAGATTTGCTAATCGGAAGTGACCTTCCAAAGAATGCAATCACCTTGGGAGACGCAAACTCTCCTCTTCTATTCATACTCTCGCTGGAAAAAAAATCCAGAGCTAGTAATAGCTCTCTCAATCATGGTGACGCGAGAAGGAATAACAAGCTGTGCATTTTAGTGAACATCCATCACATAGGAATCGTCAAAATGATACAGCATTTCCAGCGGATTCAGAGATTCTGAATGATGAAGACACTCCAAACTTCACAAATCATCCAATCTAGACAGACCATCTAAATGAAACGTTATCTCAAAATAACACAGGTCACAATGATAAATCGCGGGAAACAAATAGCGCTGTATGACTGATCCATAAATTACCCAAAATATTACGCTAAGGCAGCGTGGACCCTGGACATGTAACGAGTCATAGCATCTCTAGTGTACAGCAGGAGGCCATTCGGCCCATCGAGTTTGTACCGACTGAAATCGCACGTAGGTCGTATTCCTGTATCTCCACACATTTATCCGACTCATCCCCCTGACACTCGGGTCAACTTAGCATGGCCAATCAACCTTTCCCGCGCAACTTTTACAGTTGGATGAACCCGGAGCACCCGGCGGAAACCAATGCAGCCAAGGGGGAGAACGTGCAAACACCACATCGACAGTAACCCGAGCCGAGAACCGAACCCTGGTCCCTGGTGCTGTGAGACAGCAGTGCTTACTAATGTGCCACCCTCCTGCCCTCCGAAAACATGATGAAAATGAAAAGTACAACTTTCCTCGAATCCACAAGCAGGACTGCCCTGGTAACCCCATCGTGTCAGCCTTTTCCTGCCACACTGAACTCATTTCCTCTCAGCTTGACTCATCCACCAGCACTCTGCTCAGACTTGTGGAACTTGTTCTCAGTCTCAACAATTTCTCCCTTAACTCGTGTCAGTTCCTCCAAATGCAATGTTTGGCTGTGTGGACCCGTATAATTTCAGCTGTGCTTGTCCCTTTATCTGGTATGCGGAACATTCCTTGTTACAATCCGACTACATCCCCCACCCACAACTCTTTCATATGTACAATAGATAGAGTTCAATGACTCTTCCGGTGTCGCTTTGAGCTGTCGTCTGGACATAGAACATAGAACATAGGACAGTACAGGCCCATCGGCCTTCGATGTTGTGCGAAACCAAGATCAAGCTATCCCACTCCATATCAGTCTGGTGTGCACCATGTGCCAGTACAATAACGACTTGGAAGTTCCTAAAGTGTCCGACTCCGCTATCAGAGCAGGCAGTCCATTCCACACCGCAACCACTCTCTGAGTAAAGAACCTACCTCGGACATCCCTCCTTTATATCCAACCATGAACTTTATAGTTATGCCCCCGACTAACAACTACATCCACCCGAGGAAATAGTCTCTGAACGTCCACTCTATCTATCCCCCTCATCATCTTATAAACATCTATTAAGTCGCCTCTCAGACTCCTCTGCTCGAAAGAAAAAAGCCCGAGCTCCCTCAACCTTTCCTCTTAAGAGCTATGCTCCAAACCAGGCAGCATCCTGGAGAATCTCCTCTGCACACTTTCCAATGCTTCCACATCCTTCTTATGGTGAGGTGACCAGAACGGCACGCAATATTCCAAATGTGGTCTCACCAAGATCCTGTACAATTGCAGCATAACCCCACGGCTCTCAAACTCAAACCCCCTGTTATAAACGCTAACACACTATAGACCTTCACGGATCTATCCACTTGAGTGGCAACCTTCAGTGATCTGTGGATATGAACCCCAAGATCTGTCCGTTTCTCCACATTCGTCAGACCCCTGCCGTAGACCCTGTAAACTGCATTCAAATTTGTCCTTCCGGAATGAGTCACCTCGCACTTATCAGGGTTAAACTCCACCTGTCATTTTTCGGCCCAGCACTGCATCCTATCAATGTCTCTTTGCAGCATACAACAGCCGTCCACCTCATCCACTTCTCCAACAATCTTGGTGTCATCAGCAAATTTACTGACCCACCCTTCAGCCCCCTCCTCCAAGTCATTGATAAAAATCCCAAAGAGCAGAGGACCCTGCATTGATCCCTGTGGTACACGACTGGTAACTGGTCTCCTGTCTAAACATTTTCCGTCCACCACCACCCTCTGTCTTCTATGAGATAGCCAGTTACTTATCCAAGGCCAAATTTCCCTCGATCCCACATCTCCCTGCTTTCTTCATGAGCCGGCCATGGGGAACCTTATCAAACGCCTTACTAAAATCCATGTATACGACATCAACTGCTCTACCTTCATCGACGCACTTACTTACCTCCTCAAAGAATTCAATCAAATTGGTTCGGCAAGACTTACCCTTCACGAATCCGTGTTGACTATCGCGGATTATGCTGCAACGTTCCAAATGGTCGTAAATCCTAACCCTGAGAAATTTTTCAAAAAACTTACCGACCACCGAAGTATGGCTAACCGGCCTATAATTACCAGGGTCATTCCTATTTCCTTTCTTGAACAGAGGAACAACATTCGCCACTCTCCAGTCCTCTGGCACTATCCCCATGTAAGAAGTTTAACAATACCAGGTTAAATTCCAACAGGTTTATTTGGTAGCAAAAGCCACAAGCTTTCGGAGCCTTAAGCTCCTTGAAATCGAAGGAGCTTAAGGCTCCGAAAGCTTGTGGCTTTTGCCACCAAATAAACCTGTTAGACTTTAACCTGGTGTTGTTAAACGTCTAACTGTGTTTACCCCAGACCAACACCTCCACAACATGACTATCCCCGTCGACAGTGAGACTCCAAATATCAAAGCAAAAGTCTCTGCAATCTCATCCCTTGCCTGCCAAAGAATCCTAGGATATATCTCATCTGGCCCAGGGGACTTATCGACCCTCAGGTTTTCAAAATTGCTAATACATCTTCCCTCAGAACATCTACTTCCGCCTGCCTATCAGCCTATATCACACTCTCATCCTCAAAAACATGACCCCTTTCCTTGGTGAACACTCAAGAAAAGTATTCATTCATCGCCTCTCATATGTCTTCTGACTCCATGCACAATTTCCCACAACTGTCCTTGACCAGCCCTCAGCTCACCCTGGTCATCCCTTTATTTTTCACAAAAGAATAAAAAGCCTTGGGGTTTTCCTTGATCCGACCCGCCAAGGACTTCTCATGCCCCCTCCTCGCACTCCTCAGCCCTTTTCTTTAATTCATTCCTTGCTACCTTGTAACCCTCAAGCGACCCAATTGAACCTTGTTGTCTCATCCTTGCATACGCTTCCTTTTTCCTCTTGACAAGACATTCAACTTCGTTGGTGAACTACGGTTCACTCACACAGCCATTTCCTCCCTACCTTGCAGGGACATACCTATCAAGGACACGTAGTATTTGTTCCTTGAACAAGCTCCACTTTTCATTTGTGCCTTTACATGACAGTTTCTTTTCCCATCTTATGCTCCCTAATTCTTGCCCAATCGCATCATAATTATCCTTCCCACAATTATAAAACTTGCCCTGCCGTATGGCCCTCTCCTTCTCCATTGTCATAACGAAAGACAGCGAATTGTGGTCACTATCTCCAACGTGCTCTCCCACAAACAAATGTAACACTTGGCCCGGTTCATTACCCAGTACCAAGTCCAATGTGGCCCCTGATCTTGTCGGCGTATCCACGTGTTGTGTCAGGAAACTGTCCTGCACACACTGTACAAAAATTGTCCCATCCGAACTTTTCGGTCTATAAATGTTTCAACCAAAAAGTGAATCGTGTGGAGGGCGTAGAATGTCTGCAGAGAGATTTGGACAGGCTGAGTGAGTGGGCGAGGATCTGGCACATGGAGTACAACGTTAACGAATGCGAGGTTATTCACTTTGGAAGAAATAATAGCAAACTGGATTATTATCGAAATGGAAAGAAATTACAACATGCTGCTGTGCAGAGGGACCTGGGGATCCTTGTGCATGAGACGCAAAAAACCAGTCTGCAGGTGCAACAGGTGATCAAGAAGGCAAATGGGATGTTGGCCTATATCGCAAGGGGGATAGAATATAAAAGCAGATATGGCTTGCTGCATCAGTACAGGGCATTGGTGAGGCCGCAGCTGGAATACTGTGGTCAGTATTGGTCCCCTTATTTGCGGAAGGATATATTGGCCTTGGAGGGAGTGCAGGGAAGGTTCACCAGGATGATACCAGAGATTAGGTGTGTTGACTATGAGCAGAGACTGAGCAGATTGGCTTTGTATTCGTTAGAATTTAGAAGGCTGAGAGGGGATCTTATAGAGACCTATGAGAAATTGAAGGGGCTGGACAGGGTAGCGATGGAGAGATTCTTTCCACTTAGAAAGGAAACTAGAACTGGAGGTCACAGCCTCAAAATAAAGGGGGGGTCAGTTTAGGACAGAGTTGAGGAGGAACTTCTTCTCTCAGAGGGTGGTGAATCTCTGGAATTCTCTGCCCACTGAAGTGGTGGAGGCTACCTCGTTGAATATGTTTAAATCACGGATAGATGGGTTCCTGATCGGTAACGGAATTAGGGGTTATGGGGATCAGGTGGGTAAGTGGAACTGATCCACTTCCGATCAGCCATGATCTTATTGAATGGCGGGGCAGGCTCGAGGGGCGAGACGGCCTACTCTTGCTCCTATTTCTTATTTCTTATGTTCTTATGTTCTTAATATTTGGAAAGATAAAGTCACCAATGACAACTACCCTGTCACCTCCACACCAATCCATAATCTGCTTTGCAATTTCTTCCTCCACATCTCTATTACTATTTGGGGGCCGATAGAAAACTGCTCACAACGTGACCACTCCTTTCCTATTTCGAACTTCAGCCCATTTTACCTCAGTGGGCAGAACACCCTCGAACTGCCTTTCTGCAGCCGTTAAACTATCCCTGATTATCAATGCTGCTCCTCCACCTCTTTTAGCAACTTCCCTACTCTTACTGAAACATCTATACCCCGGAACCTGCAACAGCCATTCCTGTCCCTGTTCCAACCATGTCTCCGTTATGGCTACAAAATCGTTGTCCCAAGTACCAATCCACACTCCACGTTCACCTACCTTATTCCGGACACGCTTCAACCCACCTTCCTGTGTGCCGGTACACTCCTGCCACCTTGAAACCCTCCTCATTAACTCGCAACACTCAACAGTGCCTTCCAGACTGCAGCTCGTTTTCCCACCCCTCGGAAATATTAGTTTACATCGCCTCCCTCCACACCCCCCCCCGCCCCCCCCGAATAGCCGTAGCAAATTTCCTTCCCTGGAAATTGGTGCCTCTCTGCTTCAGGTGCAAACCGTCCTGTTTGTACAGGTCCCGCATTCCCCAGAATGTGCTCCATTTATCCATGGAACTGAAACCCTCCCTCCTAAACCATCCCTGTAGCCACGTGTTTATCTGCACCCTCTCCCTGTTCCTCAAATAGCTAGCGCGTGGCACCGGCAACAAACCAGAGATGACAACATGGTTTTTCCTGGCTCTCTGTTTCCACCTTAGCTCCCTAAATTCCTGTTTTAAATCCCCGTCCCTTCTCTTACCTATGTCGTTGGTACACATCTCCCGCTTACCTGATGAAGGCAAATTGCTCCGAAAGTTTGTGGGATCAAATATACCTGTTGGAAATTAACCTGATATTGTGAGACTTCTTACTATGTTATAAGAGTACAAGGCATTGTTAAGGCCACATTTTGAATACTGCATATATTTCTGGCCATCCTGCTGTCGTAAGGATGTTATTAAACTGGAAAGTTTACAAAAGAAATGTATATGAATTTTAGCGGGACTACAAATTTAGGAACAGGCTGGATAGGCTGGAAAATGTTCCCTTGGAGCAAAGGAGAATGATGGATGAGCTGATGGATACAGATAGCGGAGCATAAAATCATGAGGTTCATGAGGTAAGGTGAAAAGGTAAGGAACTTTATCCACGGTAGCAGAGTACAAGACTGGAGGACATCAACTCAAGGTAAGAGGGGAAAATTCAAACGGGAACTGAAGTGCAACGTTTTCGCAGGGAGTCTGATTCATGTATTCATGTATGAGCTGCCAGAGGAACTGGTAGAGGCGGGCAAAATTAAAACATTTAAAATACAGCTGGGCAAGTGCATGGATGGGAAAAGTTAAAGAGAGATGCGACAAACGCAGGCAAATGAGAATAGTTCAGTTCAAAAAAACTGGTGGGTAAGGGCGATATCGGCTGAAGGGCCATTTTGCATGCAGTATATCTCTGTGAATCTATGATTACAGTACCATCCTCTTGTCATTCTACCTCAGTGCGTTACTTCCCCACATGCATTTCGCTTTGTCGTAAATTTAATTCCACGCAAACACTCCCAATTCCCTTCCCCAGTGCCCCTCCTCATCCCACTTGCCCTTATCTTCAATCTCTATGTTTCTATTAGGGTGGAGGTTTATTGCCAGGCCGAGAAGGTAGGGATATGTTCGGCACAACTTGTGGGGCCGAAGGGCCTGTTTTGTGCTGTAGTTTTTCCATTTTTCTATATGTCTATCTCCTCAAATCCGCTCCACCTTAAACAATTTCCACTCACTATCCTACATTCCCTCATTCTCATTCCGCTCCTTCACGCATCCAATTGCCTCTCTGTTATCCCTCCAGCTCTGCTGGCCACCATTATTAATCATTTCAGCTTTCTATTTATCCTACGTATTGCCATCGCCTCAAATCATTGTCCTCTTGTTTTCAATTCGCTCCCCATTACTGGTCTCCCAACGGATCTTTCTGGTCTGATTCAACATTCAAGAACATATTTCACTCTGCATTGAAGCTTAAAAATGCGCTCAGTTACGTATAATAGAACCAGGAAATTACTACAGCGCTGAAGGTAACCTTTCGCACATTCAATCTGAACTGATTCTCTGACAATGCATTCTGTGTAGGCCCAACCTGTTACCAAATCCTGGGAACCCCACATATTTACTCCGTTTAACCCCCTAAACTACAAATCTTTTGCGACGAAGGGGCAACTTACCATGGCCAATTCATCGAACTGGCACATCTTTCGACACTAAGGAGGCAACTTAGCACGGCCAATCGACTTAAGATGAAAATCCTTGGACATTAATGGTCAATTTAGCATGCTCGAGTCGCGTCGCATGCATTTAAACAAAGAACAAAGAACAATACAGCACAGGAACAGGCCCTTCGGCCCTCCAGGCCCATGCCGGTCCCTGGTCCAAACTAGACAATTCTTTTGTATCCCTCCATTCCCACTCCGTTCGTATTTCTCATATAGGAGGGAAAGTTTCCGATATTTTGTTCGTAGGAATCCCTTCGGGGACAGGTGGAACCTGTACGAGAAGAACGGGTTAAACCTCAACTGCAGTGGCACCAATATGCTGGCACGTTGATGTGCTAGAGTCACTGGGGAGGGTTTAAACGAGTATGGCAGCGGGTGGGAACCAGTGCCGCATGTCAGCAGCAGAAGTAACTGACGGAGAGACACTGACTGAGGCCAGTAAGATTAAAATAAAGATCCGGCAGGGAGTAGTTGGTAAACACACTGGGACTGGTTGTCTGAAGTGCATTTATTTCAATGTGAGGAATATAACAGGTGAGACAACTAAATTCCGATTTGTGTGTGGAACTGTGATGCTGTTGCTATGACAGAGACATGGTTGAAAGAGGCACAGGATTGGCAGCTACATTGTCCTTGATTTAGATGTTTCAGGCAGTATAGAGGGGGTGTAAAAGGGGATGGCGGAGCTGCATTACTTGTTATGGAGAATATCACAGTTGTACAGAGGAGGACACCTCGGACGTTTCTGCCTGCGCGGCAATATGGGTAAAATTCATGAATAGGAAAGGTGCAGTCATAATTTTGGGTTTTTTTTGGCGGACTCCCAACAGACAGTGGGAAATGGAAGAGCAGATATGCAGGCAGATTCTGGGAAGATCCAAAAACAACAGGGTTGTTGTGGTGGGTGATTTAAACTTTCCCGATATTTACTGGGTCTCACATCCCGCGAGGGGCTTGGATGAGGCATAATTTGTAAGCAGGGTCCAGGAAAGTTTCTTGAAACAGTATGTAAACATCCGAATCCGGGGACAAGCCATATTAGACCTGCTATTGGGGAATTAGTCCGGCCAGGCGATCGAAGTTACAGTATGAGAGCATTTCAGGAACAGCGAGAATAATAAGTGTTTGTGGGTAATGAGACGAGTGGTCCTAGGGCGACGGTGTTAAATTGATGGAAGTCTAATTACAACAAGGTTAGTCAGGATCTGGAGACTTTAGATTAGGGAGGCTCTTTGAGGTTAAATTACCAGCTGACATGTGGGAGTCTTTCAAATGTCAGCTGACTGAAATTCGGGACTGGCTATTGCATTTGAGGAAAAAGGATAATTGTGATGTGTACCAGGGACCCTGGATAACGTGGGATATTACGTGCTTTGCCAAAAAGGAAAAAAAGGAAGCATTCTTAAAGTTTAAAAGGCTTCTGATAGATGAAGACTTTGAAGGAGAGAAAGAAAATAGGAAGGAACTTAAGGAAGGATTCAGGAGGGCTAAACGTGGTCATGAAAAGTCCTTAGAAAACAGGATTCAGGACAATCCTAAGACATTTTCTACGTATGTAAAGAGCAAGCGAGTCGCCAGTGAAAGTGTTAGTGCTCTCAATAATCCTGGAGGAAACCTCTGCATGGAACCATAGGAAATGGGCGCGACACTAAATGAAGACTTTGCCTCAATATTCTAGAAATAGAATGACTTGCTGGATGAGGAGCCTCGGGTAGGCTTTGTAGATATTCTCCGTCATGTCGATATCAACAAGGAGGAGGTGTTGGGCGTCTTGAAAAACATTAAAGTAAATAGGTCCTCAGGGTCTGATGTGAGCTGCCCCCAAAACGTGATCGAGGCAAGGGAGGAATTTGCTGGGACCGTGACAGAAATCTTTGTAACCTGATTAAAAACGCAATGCGGCGAAATTCCAGAGGAATGTAGAAAAAAAATAACGTTGTTCCTTTGCTTAAGAATGGCAGCGGGAAGAATCCAGGAAATTTTAGATGGGTGAGCCTTACATCAGTGGTCAGGAAATCATTGGAAAAATTCTTAGGCAGAGGGTTCACTGACATTTGGAAACAAATTAACTTAATAAAGAGAAAGCATGGTTTTGTGAAGGGGAAGTCATGCCTCACAAAATTAATCGAGTTTTCGAGGAAGTGACGAAAATGATAGATATGGGGAAGGCAGTGGCTCTTGTTTTCATGGACTTCAGTAAAGCCTTTGACAAGATAACTCATAGTAGACTCTTACGAAAGGTGACGTCACATAGGGCTCAGAGCAGAGCTGGCAAGACAGATACAGAACTGGCTTGGGCATGGAAGACAGATGGTAGCAGTCGGGGGTGCTTTTCTGAATGGAACGCTATGGTTAGCAGTGCCGGATATAATGAAGAGTAGAATCATAGACTTCCATCTGCTCTCCATCTCTGGATCACTGTGTCTCTCTGCGTTAATCTGACGTATTAGGCCATTACGGATTCGACTGGTAATTAAGATGTGGCTGACTGGCAGAGCGTTCAGCAACATAATTGAACCAAATGGGATCAATGGGGTTAAAACACAATCGAACCATGTAAATGCAATCCATCCAAGCTCAGTGAAAAGTCTTCCCTTGTGAGACAAACCCAGGGCACATTCTGGAATATGAATAAATGCCGCAGTGTAAAGTGGACAGGTACATTTTTCAAACAGTTCAGAATAACTGTTGTTGCCAGAACCACAGCAACAATTTTCTCCGTGCAATATTTTGTTTTCCGCTTCGAGCAACAAATTGCAACAAATTGATCGAAGGCAAACGCGACATGAAACCAGACAGAACAATCCCTTGTTACACAGATCAGGACAATGCGAATGCGACACACAGGGGTGATGTACAGGAAAGTTACTGGGAAGTTATAAAGACTCATGTATTTCAGTATCGGCACAAAGATTACCACCAGTATATCCGCCGATGCCATGGCCTCCAAATAGCGACTGGTCCAAGTGGAGAGGCCACATTTCCTCCGAGCCAAGATAATAATTCCGAGTAAATTGACTGCACAAAGGAGTTGGGAGGAAACATTCAAAATTACGAATGTAATATTCTCCGAATCTATCGTCGGCATAAAGGATGTATTTTCTCAACAAAAGGCTTATATGGTCCATGAGAAATAATTTTTTTTTTTTCAAAAATGAATCCCGGTAAAACCCACCCCCATTCCATGTCAATTCCAGGTCGAATGGCTTTTCATAGAATCCCTGGGGTACAGAAGGAGGTCATTCGGACTATGGAGTCTGCACCAACCAAAATCCCACCCAAGCTCAATTACTGTGAGCCCACATATTAAGCACCCGGACACTAGTGTCAGTTTAAGAAGGCCAATCAACCTTAATCTGACATTTGCGGACTTTGGAAGGAAACTGGAGCACCCAGAGGGAACCCACGCAGACACGCGAGAATGTGCAAACTCCACACATACAGCGGCCTGAGGCCAGAATTGAACATGGGTCCCTGGCACAGTGAGTCAGAAAAGCTAACCACTGTTGCACCGTGCCACCCTTTCCACTGGGATCAGACATATTGCCACTCCTAGGAGGTTGTTTGCTATTGTTTTGGAGAATTGAACACACACCACATTTATTGTGATCCCCAAAAACTGGCAAACTCATGATGAGGTCCGAACAATTACCATGATACTGTTACAGATAATCGTCATTCAACAGGTTCAGGTATTCCCAGCCGTTGCAACTCCGAGGAATAGACTATCTCCAGAGTTGGAGCCTGTGGAGAAAACAGTCCTTTCCCCAAAAACTCCAGTCCCTGCTTTAGAAACCTGATAAACATGCAACAGCTTGCCAAGATTGATTCTGTTCATTATCTGAACCATGTAGAATGGGGGGTGGGGGGGGGGGGGGAGCTTGTGCTCTGACACCGCCCAAAGGTTGACCGAATCCACGTCTCTGATCTTCTCAAGTTAGCTTGCATTTCTCCTTCAAATCAATAAAACCGAATTTAATCTCCAGTAAAATCGAGTTGCTGTCAGTAGCAGGCCTCCTGCCCTGTGAGAAATCCCTGAAGATGTACATTGGGTGCGTTCCAGAACAGGCATCTGAAATGAATAGGAAGCTCCGCGATTCGTGGCCAGCTTCCTAGGAGGGGACCAATTACCTTTCCCTCATCTGTGAGCTGGAGCAGCAACATGGAACAAGGCACCGTGTGACACCAGTGGTCGCTGGTTCACACAGTTTCCAGGCTACGCCTCGACCTAGAATCCACTTTCGCACATAATATCGTTCATTCCCAGTTTGGAAATCAGACACTCACTTTAACGACAGGAGATGAAGTGATGTATAGTTCACAAGCATTGCCGGAAAAAGTGGCAACATGTGAATTCGTGGCGAAGGATGTCGTGCTCCATTATATCAGGACCGGTCAAATGTAGGTAATCAATGATAAAAAAAAAGATGAATTGAATATTTCACTTGTACTATTTATCGTGGGAATTGATATAGCTCTGTCACAGGTAAGATAGATTACTGTGGCTGGAAAGCCAGTGGAAAACGATCAACCAAGGTGTTGCAGAAAGCATATCCTGAGATATTTCCCAACTCTGCGCTACCAAGATCACAAAGTCTCAGGTTGAGGCAGAAGAAGGAGAATTATATGAGTAAATATGAGCAAGGTGATGTTCTCTTACCAGACACTATCTGTCGTCAGATGATAATAGATGGAGGATCATAGAATGGATAAATCATAGAATCCTTACAGTGCAGAAGGAGGTTATTCGGCCCATCAAGTCAAAACTGAAGCCATTCCCACCCAGGCCCTATTCCCATACCCTTCATATTTACCTTATAACCCTGACACTAGGGTTAATTTAACAGGTCCAATAAACCAAACCCGCACACTTTTTGAGTTTGGGATGAAACCGGGGCACCCGGAGGAAACGCACGCAGGCACCGGGAGAATATGCAAACTCCACCCAGACGTGATCCGGAATTGAACCTGGGTCCCTGGCGCTGTGAGGCAGCAGCGATAACCGGTGTGCCGCCATGCCCCCCATGGATGAAACTGAAGCCTTTGGTTCAGAAGAATTGGCAGAATTACAACAGAAAGATGCAGAGATAAAGCAGGTAAACCAGAACGAATGGGCATGAGAACAATTTGAATGTGTACCCAAATGTTGCTGCATTTTATATAATGCCTTAATCAGGAGGGGAGTCATTTCCATATTCGGAGAGATGAAAATGGGAACAAGTTCATCAAGATATAATTCCCCAGAGTCATCGACGGACAGTTTTGAAGGCGACACATGAGGTTCCAGTTTGGGGCCATTTACGAGTCTGGGTCACTAAACCAAATATAAAGAATACACTTTAACAGGCCTGAAATGTTTTTTAAATTTTGCCGCACATGTCACAGATGTCAGGTAACAGGAAAACCTCAAGCAGTAATCAAACCAGCACCCTTAATACACATTCTGGAATGTGATCATCCTGTCACTTTTGCCTTGTCAAAGGTATAAGGAGATAGAAGTCTCTGCGATGTATTTTAGCTCAAGACGCAACTACATAGAAATGATAACATTCATCAAAATAGCAGAGTTTAACAAAGAGCATCATACATGTACCCAGAACACACGGAAGATTTAAAGAAATAACGGATTTTCCATCCTGCATAAGCACAGCATGAGAGGCGCAGCATACCCAGCAAATAAGAAGGAATTAGAATATATAATGTAGCACTCGTTCTGCCAAGCACAGCTTGTAGAGCTATACAGATTCTACACAGATGCAGCAGTGTGGGCGCTGATGCTGGCTCTGTCAGGACATTTTGATTGTGGAATAAATTGAGAATTCAAAGCGATTGGGAGTTTTAGGGAGCGGTGTATTTGTTAGTCAATAATTACACTCAAACGCAGAAATACCTTAAGGCGTGCACCCTAAGCAAATTGCATCACTCTGTATTTTTCTACGGAAAGGTCACTTGTCACTGGATAAAACCAGAGAACACACACCAAATTACACAAATTCGGAGGTTATATTCACTTACCAGGAACACCTATAACTGCCAGGAATGCGTAAACTATTCTCTCAGCCATTTGAATTGATTCCATTATTTTCAATGTGAAAAGATGTATTGCGTGCGACACTTAACGGCTTTGTAGCACAGACTGAGATAAGGCATTGTCAATGGATTTATTTAAAACCGCATGAGCACCTCAGGGAAATTGTGGGTTCAACATCGCTCATTTAAAAAAAATAAACGAACAGACGTCGATGACAAAAGACAAAAGAAAAATCAGCTGCTTCATTAAAGAGATTCGGAAATTCATAACTGGGTGTGGTTGCTGATGATATTCAACTACATTCACTCTTCCTCACGTACATATGCAGTCCATGTCCGGATTAAGTAGTACCTGGGAATTATCCAAGATTTCGCTGCAAAATGACCGGTACCACATGGGTTACGTATGTGTCAGAAAGTGAACATTTCAAACAGAGACAACCGAAACCCATTATAATGAATGGCGCCGCCATTCCACTACATTCAAACATGTGGTGGTTACAATTGACCAAGATTAAATTGGCCACTGTGAGCAACGTGTTGATTACACTGCTCACCACTCCACAGGGCGGATCATCCATGGGAATTTCTTATTCCACCATCAAAATGGCCATTTGTCTATCTTCGTCACTGTTACACAGAATGAAAGAAAGTTTGTTTAAGTTTCTGTGGATAAAAACAACTTACTACTGTCGCGTCCGGATAGACTTGCTGATTCGAAAGGCAACACTTCCTAACATATATCATAAAATATGAATCCGTGCAACCTATTCCAGCGAGATTCCCTATGTCATGTTAAAACACAAAAAAACATACAAGAATTGTGCCAGCGTTGCAATGACAGCGCGGTCAAAGGAAGAGAAGGAGGGCGGTGGATTGAAAATGGCGTCTGGCTCATGCACCTGATCAGGCAAGGTGAACCACTCCTTCACATTTGCCTTGCTTTTCGGACTGATGGGAGGAAAATTTGCAACTACTCAATGCCAGCACGCAGGACACACTTTCAACAAAATAGCGTTCGCTTCCGGTTGTGCACTGGATCTGGAACACAGAACGTTTGTGTTTTCTTTACACTGGCAGTTGCCCCTTTCGTCAAAGAAGTAACAAAGTTGTCTTATCAATAAAATTTTGCGGATTCGTTTTTTTTTCATGAAAGCCATGAAATACCGTTGCCCAGAGTCCCTGACGATCAAAAGGTTTGCAGCGTCTTCCAATTTTGTTTGCTTGCACATTCTTATAAAATGCTGAACTTACAATTGTGATGCTCGTGCCTCTTCAAGAGATTTTTAAAAATCATGTTCTTTGTAGCCCTCAGCTCCCAATGTGCCAGGGTGGTGTCTATAGGAATCATTTTATTGCCCCTTAAGTGGTTTAAAGGGGGGTTGCTTATTTTCACTTTGGAAATTCGTTTTATGACCCTGTATTCAAGAGGAAACACGTTTGCATGTCTGGTGACGGGACCACTCTCAATTTCAGCTCTTGGAAGTTCTGCTGGTTAGCTCAGAAGTTTTCTGGAGTAGAACATTTCTGTTGGTGGCTTGACCACAGTCTTGCCCTGATGTTCAGGGAAGCTGTTGTGATTTCAAACTATTCTCAGTGTATCAGGAGAACTGCAGCATGAATCCGAAAGACTCAGATCCAGTTTCACGTGAGCATTAGACTTTGCTGTGTTAAACCCGTGGAAAGGGTTTTTTTTTGTAGGCTTGGATTGATTGGAACATCTTACATATATTCGTCAATTCTGATTGTTTTGTTTGTATTTGATAACAGCGATTGCTAATATTCTTGCTATATGTGTTAACTATATTCTTCAGTAACCTTTGTTTGGTAAGAGCTCCCTAGTGGGTAATTTGAATCATACAACAAGAACAAAGAACAAAGAACAATACAGCACAGGAATAGGCCCTTCGGCCCTCCAAGCCCGCGCCGCTCCCCGGTCCAGGATTGAATCCTGAATCCAGGATCCCCGCCCAATTTTCCAGCCTATCTACATCCTAATATCCTATCCACCGAGCTGTCCCTCACAGCTACGTTGCTTTGTTCATCACAACCTATTAACTCACCCACACCCCCCCATTCCAGACCATGTGATCTCCAGGGAGAGGCGAAAACCCAGAGTGAAAACCCCAGGGCCAATATGGGGAAAAAAAAATCTGCGAAATTCCTCTCCGACCCCCGGTGGCGATCGAAACGAGTCCAGGAGATCACACTGGCCCTGATCAGAAAATGCTTCCCAACCCTATTCATTTCCACTTCTGCTTTACGAACACCATCTGAATTCCCTGCCCCCGAGACATGTTCCCAACTATCCGCAGTCTCGCTCTGTACTGGAACCAGCAAGATGATCATAGAATGAAGCCTTGAAACGAGAAACAAAGAACAATTAGCCCGCGCCGCTCCCTGGTCCAAACTAGACCACTCTTTTGTATCCCTCCATTCCCACTCCGTTCATATAGCTGTCTTGATAAGTCTTAAACGTTCCCAGTGTGTCCGCCTCCACCACCTTGCCCGGCAACACATTCCAGGCCCCCACGACCCTCTGTGTAAAATATGTCCTCCTGATATCTGTGTTAAACCTCGCCCCCTTCACCTTGAACCTATGACCTCTCGTGAACGTCACCACCGACCCGGGGAAAAGCTTCCCACCGTTCACCCTATCTATGCCTTTCATAATTTTATACACCTCTATTAAGTCTCCCCTCATCCTCCGTCTTTCGAAGGAGAACAACCCCAGTTTACCCAATCTCTCCTCATAACCAAGCCCCTCCATACCAGGCAACATCCTGGTAATCCTCCTCTGTACTCTCTCCAAAGCCTCCACGTCCTTCTGGTAGTGTGGCGACCAGAACTGGACGCAGTATTCCAAATGCGGCCGAACCAACGTTCTATATATCTGCAACATCAGATCCCAACTTTTATACTCTATGCCCCGTCCTATAAAGGCAAGCATGCCATATGCCTTCTTCACCACCTTCTCCACCTGTGAAGTCACCTTCAAAGATCTGTGGACTTGCACACCCAGGTCCCTCTGCGTCTCTACACCCTTTATGGTTCTTCCATTTATCGTGTAGCTCCTCCCTACATTATTCCTACCAAAATGCATCACTTCGCATTAATCAGGATTGAACTCTATCTGCCATTTCTTTGCCCAAATTTCCAGCCTATCTATATCCTTCTGTAGCCTCTGACAATGTTCCTCACTATCTGCAAGTCCTGCCAGTTTTGTGTCGTCCGCAAACTTACTGATCACCCCAGTTACTCCTTCTTCCAGATCATTTATATAAATCACAAACAGCAGAGGTCCCAATACAGAGCCCTGCGGAACACCGCTAGTCACAGGCCTCCAGCCGGAAAAAGACCCTTCCACTACCACCCTCTGTCTTCTATGACCAAGCCAGTTCTCCACCCATCTAGCCACCTCCCCCTTTATCCCATGAGATCCAACCTTTTTCACTCGCCTATCATGAGGGACTTTGTCAAACGCTTTACTAAAGTCCATATAGACAACATCCACGGCCCTTCCTTCGTCAACCATTCTGGTCACTTCTTCAAAAAACACCACCAGGTTAGTGAGGCATGACCTCCCTCTCACAAAACCATGCTGACTATCGTTAATGAGTTTATTCATTTCTAAATGCGCATACATCCTATCTCTAAGAATCTTCTCCAACAACTTCCCCACCACGGACGTCAAGCTCACCGGCCTATAATTACCCGGGTTATCCTTCCTACCCTTCTTAAATAACGGGACCACATTAGCTATCCTCCAATCCTCTGCGACCTCACCTGCGTCCAGTGACGAGACAAAGATTTGCGTCAGAGGCCCAACGATTTCACCTCTCGTCTCCCTGAGCAGCCTTGGATAGATTCCATCAGGCCCTGGGGATTTGTCAGTCTTTATATTCTCTAACAAACCTAACACTTCCTCCTTTGTAATGGAGATTTTCTCCAACGGTTCAACACTCCCCTCCAAGACACTCCCAGTCAACACATCCCTCTCCTTTGTGAATACCGTCGCAAAGTATTCATTTAGGATCTCCCCTACTTCTTTGGGCTCCAAGCATAAGTCCCCACTTTTGTCCCTGAGAGGTCCGATTTTTTCCCTAACAACCCTTTTGTTCCTAACGCATGAATAAAATGCCTTGGGATTCTCCTTAATCCTTTCTGCCAAGAACATTTCGTGACCCCTTTTTGCTCTTCTAATTCCCCGTTTGAGTACTTTCCTACTTTCTTTGTATTCCTCCAGAGCTCCCTCCGTTTTTAGCTGCTTGGACCTAACATACGCCTCTCTTTTCTTTTTGACCAGTCCCTCAATTTCCCTGGTTATCCACGGTTCTCTTACCCTACCCTTCCTATCCTTCTTTTTTACAGGCACATGCTAGTCCTGTAGCCCTAAGAACTGTTCCTTCAAAGACTGCCACATACCAGATGTGGATTTACCCTCAAACAGCCTCTCCCAATCAAGAGCTGCCAATTTCTGCCTGATCCCACTCAAGTTAGCCTTCCCCCAATCCAACACCTTACCCTTGGGACACCACTCATCCTTTTCCATTACTATCCTAAAGCTAACAGAATTGTGGTCACTATTTGCCACATGTTCCCCTACCAAAACTTTGAAGACCTGACCGGGCTCATTCCCCAGTACCAGGTCCAGTATAGCCCCCTCTCTAGTCGGGCTGTCTACATATTGTTCCAACGAACCCTCCTGTACACATTTTACAAATTCCTCCCCATCCAGAGTCCCTGCCCTCAGCGATTTCCAGTCTATACCAGGGAAATTGAAGTCTCCCACTACAACAACCCTATTTTTCCTGCACCTATCCAGTATCACCTGACATATCCATTCTTCCACTTCCCTTGGGCTGTTGGGGGGCCTGTAGTACACCCCCAACATAGTGACTGCGCCTTTCCTGTTTCTAAGCTCCACCCAGAGTGACTCATTACACGACCCCTCTGAATTGTCCTACCTCTGCACCGCTGTAATATGCTCTCCAACTAATACCGCTACTCCCCCACCTCTTTTGGCCCCTCCTCTGTCTCGCCTAAAACACTTGTACCCTGGAATATTCAGCTGCCAGTCCTGTCCCTCTTTCAACCAAGTCTCTGTCACCGCAACCACATCCAAATTCCTCGTGCGCATTAAGGCCCCAAGTTCGTCTGTCTTACCTGCTACGCTCCTTGCATTGAAGTATAAGCACTCCAGACCTCCAGGCCCAGTGAGGTCGTCCTCCCCCAGAGTGCTCTTCTTCTTTGCCAGCCTTGTCCCAGCCCCAAGCTCGTCCCCAGCCTCCACACTTGTAGACCTATTATTTTGATCCCCACCCCCCTGCCATACTAGCTTAAACCCCCCCGAACTGCACTAGCAAAGCTCCCAGCCAGGATATTTGTGCCCTTCCAACTTACTTGTGACCCCTCCCTCTTGTACAGGTGCCATCCTCTCCTGAAAACTCCCCATTGATCTATGAAAATGAAGCCGTCCCTCCTGGACCAGTCCTTTAGCCAGGCATTCATTTGTACCAACTCGCTATTCTTAGCCTCACTGGCACGAGGCATTGGGAGCAGCCCAGAGATGGCCACCCTCGTGACCCTACTTTTTAACCTATTTCCCAACTCCCTGAAATGCTCTCTTAGGATCCCCCTACTCTTCCTATCTCCGTCATTTCCACCAATGTGTATAATGACATCCGTTTCTTTATCTTCCCCTTTTAATATGCCTCCTATCCGTTCGGAGACACCCGTGACCCCAGCACCAGGTAGGCAGACTACCATCCTGGAGTCCCGTTCGCACCCACAGAATCGCCTGTCTGTGCCTCTAACTGATGCATCCCCCACCACTATCGCTCTCCTAACCCCTCTCTTCCCTTTCCGGGCCACAGAGCCTGACAGTGTGCCAGTGTCCTGGTCACTGTGTCTTACCACTGGAGAGGCACACTCCTCCACACTATCCAAAACAATATACCTGTTTTGGAGTGGGACAACCACAAGTGACCCCTCTTCTAACTGTTCACTCCTCTCCCCTCTCCCCTCTCACACCTGTCACCAAGCCCTTCCTACCTGAAGTGAATGACATCATGCTTATCCGAGCCAAATTCAAGGTGCAAATCTTACGATTCATTGGGCTCCATAAACACTTTGGAGCTTCTTAACTGAACTCAGACAATAGCCAATTATCCTGCATCATTCAACACTTCCCTAAAGTTTGACACATAGTCCAATAATGTAGTTTCAGAACGCTCAGTGACAAATTTCACATGAATCAAGTGGTGCTCATTTCTGGTGACCAAAAATCAATTCAAATGGAATGAATTTGATTGACTCATTAGCTGTATCCCTGATTGCAAAGAGCACAAATGGAATTCCTGTATTCCAATCCTATGGATAATCTTGACAAGAAGTCCTCATCATGGTGTTTAAAGTTTGATTCCACAATTCTAACTCTCCCTGCGATGCGGATGCTATGCAGTTTACTTAATTTGTTTAATTTCTTAACTATCTGCTTATTATTTCCGAAGGATAATAATGCTTAAGTAATTCATTGATGTTGTTTGAAGAAATAACGTGTGTTGTATATAAAGGGGAGCTGATGGATGCACTGTCCATACATTTCCAGAACGAATTTGCTACGTTTCCGCAACGAACAGTGGAAGGTTATGATAAAGGAGACAATGCTTTGGCATGTGTAGAAGATTGGCTAACAGGAAGCAGAGGGGGGTGGACAAATGCATATTTTGCTGGAAGTCAGGGTGGAAAACGCGCTGCTCCACTTAGCTCGATGCTTTTGCAGAAATATTTGCAATTTCCAAAAAATAATTACCATTTGCATGAAGCAACCAAAGATTTTTAAATTTGCTGATGGCAATTAAGACATATAGGAAGGAAGACGACACAAACAAGCGCCCAAAGGGAAAAAGGTATGCTCAATAAATGAACAAATAAGATTGACCGAAGGAGTTTGATGTGGGAACGACAGAAATTTTGACTTCTGTCCGGAATCATGAAAGATGTTCTTGTCTAATTGATGATATTTTGCAGCGGTCCGAAATGCAGAAGGATCTAGGGTTCCACTTGCTTGAATTGTAAAAAGGAAGGGTGTCAGTTAATCATGTTACTCAGGAAAGGGAATGGAATATTACCATTTATTGTGAATGAAATTGGTTATTAACAAATATTTTTAACCGAGACAATGGATGCAGTAAAAACAAATCATGGAGGAAGTGGTTAACATATTTATTATATTGGCATTTAATAGCACGTGAACTTTGTTGGACAGACACATAATGTATTGTCCTTCACTTCGTACCCGTTTGGAATATGGTAATAAAGTCGATCCGCTGCAGTCCCTGAGGTACAGCGACACCAACTGTGCTAAAAGGAAGGAAATTCTTGTAGTTTGTCAACAGTGAAGAAATGGATACACATTACCAAGTTCCGCTGGTGAGCGAATTCTTTGGTACGTCCAGGTCGTGGTGTTCCCAATTAATTGCTCCCGTTTTCGTTCTGGGCGGTAATTGTCATGGGATTTGTAGGTGTTGTCTCAGAAATTTGGGAGATCCAGTACTGCGTCTTTTATATGGTCACAGGTCTGCCACTGTTCATCCGTGATGGCGGGATTGATTATACGTGGAAGTTGCAGCAATCTAAACGGCAGCTGTTAACGGGATTGATAACATAAATCCACTGATCCAGTGTTGTGGGGAAATTTCACGAGGTGGTCAATTGTGTCTTAAAATAAGTCAATTCAATGCTCGCAAGGGAAATATCTTTGTCTCCATGATGTAACAAATTTATCAGACACAAAACGTAAGACAATACAATACAAACGTGCAGACGACTGGAGTCAAACGGAGGGATAAACAGCTCTAAAGGCAGAGCTACCGAACCATTCTGAAAGATCTGAATTGCAGAGCTAAATATAGACCAATTATACTAATTCATATGCAACAACTATGCCTTTCATTAACTTAAAATCAATTCCATTTAACAGTTATACATCAACACAAATCTCTGTCATATTCCCTGGCCAATCATGACTTTCACTGTCACGTGGCACAGGCAGCAATCCCGAGATTACTCCCTTTGCCATCCTCCTTCTCAACTCCCTTCCCAACTCCCTATATTCTCCTTCCAGGGCCTCTTCCCTTTTCCTACTTATGTCATTGGTACCAATTTGTACCACGACCTCTGGCTCTGTCTGTGTGGATTCTGCACGTTCTCCCCATGTCTGTGTGGGTTTCCTCCGGGTGCGCCAGTTTCCTCCCAAAGTACAAAGATGTGCGGGTTAAATGGATCGGCCATACTAACTTCTCCCTCGGTGCCAGCGGGCACTAGCAAGAGTAAATAGGGATTACCAGCATAGATCTGAATTGCAGAGCTAAATATAGACCTGGATGTGTTTGTGGTCTGCGCAGACCCGAAGGGCCGAATGGCCCCCTTCTGCACTGTAGTGAATCTATTGATAGAAATACCATGATCGAGTCGGGTTGTTTTGACAGCATCTTGATCTTTCCACGTGTAATTCAGGTTTCAGACCTGAGTCATCCCGACATGAATAATCGAAACAGGAATGGAATTTAACAGCAATGTTCATTTTCAGCTTGGCAATTCAGGAGAGAACTGTGCTGAGTGACATTTGAGTATGAAATATTGGCACTTGTGCTTCCACTCTTGGATTCCATTGTCGTGGGTGCACCTTTCATCAAGATAGATTGTTGGAACATTTAGAGATCACTATTTTATTCATTCATGGGCCATGGGCGTCTCTGGCCGGGCCAGCTTTATTACCCATCTCTCGTTGTCCTTAAACTGAGTAACTTGCCAGGCCATTTCAGAGGGCAATTGAGAGTCAACCACATTGCTGTGGCTCTGGAGTCACATGTCGGCCAGACCAGGTAAGGACGGCAGATTTCCTTACGTAAAGGAACCAGATGGGTTTTTCCAACAATCGACAATGGGTTTCATGGTCATCACCAGATTCTTAATTCCAGATGTTGTTTCTTCAGTTCAAATTCCACCATTTGCTGTGGTGGGATTCGAACCCGGGTCCACCGAACATTAGATGAGTTTCTGGATGAATAGTCTGGCGATAATACCACTCGGCCATTGCCTCCCTAACTTGTGTTGAGGAGATGGCAATATAGATTTGGTTTGGATGGAGACAAGTAATAGCTGGGCATATGTTAAATTTACTTAATAATATCACAAGGCAGCTCACATTAACACTGCAATGAGGTTACCGTTGGAAACCACATGTTGCCACACTCTGGCGCCTGTTCGGGTAACTCTGGAGAATTTAGCATGGCCAATGCACCCAACCAGCACATCATTTCGACTGTGGGAGGAAATCGGACCACAGGGAGGAAATCCATGCCGAAACGGGGGAGAACGTGCAAACTCCACGCAGTGAACCAAGCCGGGAGTCGAACTCGGGACCCTGGCACTGCGAGGTAGCACTGTGCTGCCCCAATGAAGTCTCCAGTGATTTTGCACTCTATGCTTCAAGTGGCAAGAATAATCCAGGTTAATACAGGCCGGTGAGCCTTACATCAGTGACAGGGAAATTATTGGAGAAGATTCTTCGAGACATGATTTATTCCCACTTGGAAATAAGTGGACGTGTTAGTGAGAGGCAACATAATTTTGTGAAGGGGTGGTCGTGCCTCACGAACTTCATCAAGCTTTTCGACATAGAAGGTGATTGATAAGGGTAGGGCTGTGGATGTTTTCTACCTGGACTTCAGTAAGGCCTTTGACAAGGTCTCTCATGGCAGACTGGTGCAGAATGTGAAATCGCATGGGATCAGAGGTGAGCTGGCAAGGTGGATACAAAACTGGCTCGGTCAAAGAAGACAGAGGGTAGTAGTGAAAGGTTGCGTTTCTGAATGGAGGGCAAGTGGCATTCCTCAGGGATCAGCGCTGGGACTTTTGCTGTTTGTAAGTTTGTGGACGACACAATGGTTGGTGGATTTGCAAATAACGATGAGGACCGTCAGAGGATATAGATTACATGGAGACTTGGACGGAGAGGTGGCAGATGGAGTTTGATCCGGACAAATATGAGGTAATGCAATTTGGAAGGTCTCATACAGATAGGAAATATACAGTAAATGGCAGAACCCTTAAGAGTATTGATAGGCAGAGGGATCTGAGTGTACAGGTACACAGGTCACTGAAAGTGGCAATGCAGGAGGAGAAGGTAGTCAAGAAGGCATACAGTGTGCTTGTCTTC
The DNA here is from genome assembly GCF_964213995.1 of Mustelus asterias. NCBI lineage: Eukaryota > Metazoa > Chordata > Chondrichthyes > Carcharhiniformes > Triakidae > Mustelus > Mustelus asterias. The sequence goes on along the minus strand of NC_135832.1, from coordinate 1,984,336 downwards.
ATCGGCCGGGGCATTGATCTTAAAAATTGGAAAGTCATGTTGCAACTTGATGGAACCTTAGTTCGGCCGTACTTGGAATATAGTGTTCAATTCTGGTCGCCACACTACCAAAAGGATGTGGAAGCCTTGGAGAGGGTACAAAAAAGATTTACCAGAATGTTGCCTGGCATGGAGGGCATGAGCTCTGAGGAGAGATTGGAGAAACTTGGGTTGTTCTCGTTGGAACGACGGATGTTGAGGGGTGACCTGATAGATGTCTGCAAGATTATGAGAGGCATGGACAGAGTGGATAGTCAGAAGCTTTTTTCCCAGGGTGGAAGAGTCAATTACTGGGGGGCATAGGTTTAAGGTGCGAGGGGCAATGTTTAAAGGCAATGTGCGAGGCAGATGTTTTACACGGACGGTGGTGGATGCCTGGAACTCGTTGCCGGGGGAGATAGTGGAAGCAGCTACGTTAGTGACTTTTAAGAGCGTCTTCACAAATACATGAATAGGATGGAAATAGAAGGATATCGTCCCCAGAAGGGTAGGGTGTTTTAGTTCAGTCGGGCAACATGGTCGGTGCAGGCTTGGAGGGCCGAAGGTCTGTGCTATAAATTTCTTTGTTCTTTGGTCTTACTCTAAAGTCTGAGCAATAAAACTTGGTGAATTATTTTAGCGTTTGATCAATCGCCTCACGAAATTATTGGAGGAGATTAGTGGCAAAAAGTTCAATGAAAAATTTTATCCTTACAGTGAAATTTTGGGCATATCCTGAAATAAAACAAACAGATTTATGTTAAACTTTTAAGTAAATTATGTGGAAACGAACAATATTGTGCTTTGAGTGGTGCGTTCAGGTCTCCGTATTTACATATGGACATACCTCCCTGACCCTCAACACCCCAGCTCGGCTGGAAATTTTCTACTTTGGGTATACAAAGTGTTGGATTGAACGGGGTTAAGTGAAATTGTTTGTTTCGTGACTGGAATTGATGTGATTCTCCATGGATCCGATAAGTGTGCCTGGAGGGATTTCCCTCTTCTATTCAAAAGGGATTCAGTTCAATGTGTTGTCCCATTGAGTCAGCGGGAGCCACAACTCCGACACGAACAGAGATCAGCGGCTGTGGAGAGAGAGAGAGAGGGCGAGGAGAGATCAGAATCTGGTAGCAATGGATTGGAATTTGAGAACAATGGATCAGAATCTGGGAACAATGGATTGGAATATTACAACAATGGATCAGAATCTGGGAACAATGGAGTGGAATGTTCCAACCAAGGGCAGGAGTTTATTCCATTGGATTTTGTGGTTTACTGCAGGTGCTTCGTGGATGACATCAGCTGATCGCATTTATTATCTAATGAAGGCGATTGAATGTTTTTACTATCCCCTCCTGGCGATTGTTGGTGTTCCGTGTAAGTCCCTGGCTGGAATTGTACCGGCCCGAACACCACGGGAATCTGAGCAGGCGAGGGGCGGAGCATGGGAAGGTCTGTTGACCTCGGGCGGGATTTTGCAGCTTTTGGAAGAGTGAGGCTGCAAAGTCCCGTCTCCTGTATCCAGTTGCTAATTCGAGAAAGGCTGTTTAAATGTATTGATTGTCTTGTCAATTACTGTACTCGGTTTGCTGCTCTTGTTGTTTCTGCTGAATCTCTGTATCCAGTTATTAATTCGTTCAGCCGCTGACAATTGTCTCAGCACCTATGGGTTAGGATGTCTTCTGTGTGCTGTGACTTTCCATAGACATGTGATCTCCAACACTTCCTTCGTGAGTAAATGATTGAGACAGAATCCTTTTACCCTCTACATATAACACCAGTTCACTGCTAATCACACACACAGTCACCAGACTACAGAATCCATTTTATTGGTAATGTGTGCACAGCAGGATTCTCAGAGTGAGAGCATGTTTTCTGAAGATTGAAGCTTATTCATCAGTGCCACAAGTATGTGAACATTAACATTGCAGTGAAGTTACTGTTAAAATTCCCTGAAGTTACTGGAAACATTTCAGCGCCTGTTTGGGTCCGCTGAGAGAAATTATCTTGGCCAATGCACCTAACAAGAGTAACATTCCAGATTTTAGGAGGCAATCGGAGCACGCAGAAGAAAACCACGCAGACACAGGGAGAACGTGCAGACACTGCACAGACAGTAGCCAAGCCTGGAATTGATCCAGTGCCTCTGGTGCAGTGAGGCAACATGCTGTCCCCTGTGCCACCACAAACTCTCCTACAGTCACAGAAACACAAACACACAGTCACACCTAAATGCACATACATAAACACACACACATTTGCTGATAAATGCAATCAGATTTAAACACTTACTCCCACTCACACACACAAATCCAAGAGTAATCAAAATTGCTGTAAGACTCCAGAAGAACGCACAGTCAGGGATACTCGTACAGTGCTCTCTTGCTCACACACACACACGCACACACGCACACGGGAGGGGAACAGGTTTATAACTACTCCCTGTCCATTGATGGCAGGGTGAGCAAATAAACCTGCATGACAGCCGATAACTCAGGTCCACGCCCGATTGCTCGCCTCTGGCGACCTCACTTGCAATGGATATGCGATGGATTCATCCTCCTGCCCATTTCTGGCAAGAGGTTGAACAAATTATTCAAATTTATTCTAAAATAAATTTAAATCAATTAAGCGAGCCCGGGATGGAATTGTGTGCACACTTGACTTTGCAGCCTCACCAGGGGAGGTTGTGTCCGGTGAGGAAAACAGCTGGTCCACACGCACGAGGACAAGTCGTGATGACCTCGCTGATAGAACTAAAGACCATTGAGGATATCGGGCAAGGTCGAGGGCAAAGGTCAATGGCCAGCGAGCACTGTCCACTGGGCAGTACCGGGGGGTAAGACCTGACGTGGCGGGGTCTGCAGGAGCAGAGCCTGAAGGTAGCGGATCCGAAGGACCATGGCCTCAGGGGCAGGACCTGCAGGGGCGGGGTCTGCAGGAGCGGGGCCTGAAGGGGCGGGGCCTGAAGTGGCGGGTCCTGGGGGGCGGGGCTGAAGTCAGTTTGGCCCTTGGGGACCAGGCCGATTTGGCAGGGAAGGTGGCCCAATGTCACTCTGCATGCGATTGGTGGAGTAGGGAATGCGGCCCCGCTGCCAATCTGCACGTAATTATTGAGGTAGGTTGTTTGTGCTGTCACTCTCAACGTAGTTGGTGAAGGGTAGAGGGTCCCACTGACACTGCATGTGATTAGTGTGGTAGTGACCGGGGCTTCGCTGCCTCTCCGCATGCACAGAGGGGTAGGGAGGGGGCCTCGCTGTCCCTCTGCATGCACAGTGGGGGAGGGAGGGGGCCCTGCCGCCTCTCCGCATGCGCAGTCGGGTAAGGATGGCGTCTCGCTGTCTCTTTTCATGCAATTGGTGTGGGGGAAGGGGCAGGTGATTGGTCCGGGTGGTGGGGAGGAGGGTGGGCCCTATTGCCGGTCGCGGGCTGCTCACGAAGTGCTGTGGCCCCCGGACTATCTGGGGGCAGCTGCTGTGTTGAAGCCAGCTGCAGCAGCAGAGAGCTGACAGATGTCACTCTCAGACCAGGCAGCTCACTGTTGGCTGCAATTGCGCGCTTGTAATCACACAGGTTTGGTACATACTCGATATCCCAGCCAGCGTTCTGAGAGCTGCAATTGATGGAGCCAGTGCTGAGGGTGGTCGAACAGCCATCGAGTTTTAACAGCATTGAATGAGGCCCTTCGGCCGATTATGTCTGAACTGGCCATCAGACAACTATCCAATCGAATCCCATTTTCCAGCATTCGATCGACAGCCTTGTCTGCTTTGGCGTTTGAATTGCTGATCTAAATGCCTCTTGTGGTTGTTCCCGCTTCGACCATCGTTTCAGGCCGTGAGCTGCAGATCCCAGCACACTATGGATGGAAACATTTTTGCACAAATCCACACAAAAATCTGTCCTTTTCCTTAAATCCAAATCCCTCTGAATATTGACACCTCTACTAAAGGGAAACAGGTTCTTCCGAACTATGTGCCACATAATTTTGTTTATTTCACTCAGGTCCCCCCCCCCCCCCCCCGTCCCTTCGACCTGAAAGCACTCCCCACCACCCACTACAGCGGTTCCCCCTCCAGCCATCTCTGCTCTAAGGTAGAAAACCCAGCGTAACCAGCCTCTCTTCAAAGCTGAAACTCTCCAGCCCCGGCAGCATCCTGGTGAATCTCCTCTCTACCGTCTGCAGTGCAATCACATCCTTCCTTTAGTGTGATGACCAGAGCTGCACAGAATACTCTTCCTCTGGTCGAAGCAGCATTTTAAACACTTCCATCATAACCTCCCAGCTCTTATATTCTATGCTGCGGCTGCTAAAGGCAAGTGTCCTACATGTTCTCTTAACTACCTCGTCTCCCTGTCTTGCTGCCTTCAGGGATCCTCATATATGCAGCCCACATTCATTCTGGTCTTCTGTACGTCCTCACAGTCTCCTGTTCATTGTGCATTTCCTTGCCCTGTTAGTCCTGCCAAATGCATCGCTTCACATTTTTCAGGTTTAAATTACATTTGTCCATCTGACCAGCCTGCCTGTTTCCTAGACACAGTGGCATAGTGGTTAGCACTGCTGTCCCACAGCGCCAGGGACGTGTGGTCGATTCCTGGCTTGGGTCACTGTCTGTGTGGATTTTGCACATTTTCCCCATGGCTGCGGGGGTTTCCACCGGGTGCTCCAGTTTCCTCCCACATTCCAAAGACACGTGGGTGAGGTGGATTGGCCAGGCTAAATAGCCCTCAGATTCAGGGAGACTCGCTATGGTAAATGAATGGGGTTCTGTGGATAGGGCATCCTTGGAATTGTGTTCGGTTCCGACTCGATGGGCCGAATGGACTTATTCTGCACTTTAGGATTCATGACTCCTGTAATCTAAGGCTTTCCTCTCCAATATTTACCAGGCCATCAATTTTTGTATCATCTGTGAACTTACTGATCATTCCTCACACACTCATGTGTAGACCATCAATGTGCACGACAAACAGCAAGGGAACCAGCGTCGGTCCCTGTGGAAATCCACTGGACACAGGCTTGCAGTCACAAGCGCAACGTTCGACCATCACCCTCTGCCTCCTGCCACTCAGCCAATTGTGAATGTAGTTTACCAAATTGCCCTGGATCCCATCGGCTATAACTTTCTTGTCCAGTCTCCCATGCAGAATTGGTCAAAAGCATTTCTGAAGTCCATGTGGACTACATCGACTGCACTTCCCTCATCTACTCATCCTCAATATATTCAAGCGAATTGTGAGACATGACCTCCCCTTGACAAAGCCATGCCTACTATTGTTCATAAATCCTTACCTCTCGAAGTGGAGATTAATTCTGTCCCTCACATTGTTTTCCAATCATTTCCCGACCACGGATATGGTGACGATGGTGTCCTGGTCGTGATCTTGGATGTCTCCAGGGCACCTTGCAGGATGGCACTATGGCACGGTGGTTAGCACTGTTGCCTCACGGCATCAGGGATCCCAGTTCAATTCCTGGGATTCCATCAGCACGAGTGAAGCTTTTTATTAACTTTGTTCCATTCTCACATATAGCCTTTTGGGATGTCTCCTCTTTCAAGAACGTGTGTTGTTTCTCTGGAATGGACCCACTTTGAGGAGTCCAGTTCCTCGCAGCTCCCCAATGTCCACATCGAGCCTTGTAAATTCATCCGGGGCGGCACGGTAGCACAGTGGTTAGCACTGCTGCTTCACAGCTCCAGGGACCTGGGTTCGATTCCCGGCTTGGGTCATTGTCTGTGTGGAGTTTGCACATTCTCCTCGTGTCTGCGTGGGTTTCCTCCGGTTGCGCCGGTTTCCACCCACAGTCCAAAGATGTGCGGGTTAGGTTGATTGGCCATGCTAAAATTGCCCTTAGTGTCCTGAGATGCGTAGATTCGTGGGTAAATATGTAGGGATATGGGTTTAGGGCCTGGGTGGGACTGGGGTCGGTGCAGTTTCGATGAGCCGAATGGCCTCTTTCTGTACTGTAGGGTTTCTATGATTTCAGTCTCGATCACCGCCGTCCTGTGTACATCATCAATCTACATAAGTTAATTGTTAAGGCCAGGGCACATCTTGCTGATGTTTTAGCTTGAGATGTGAAAGACTGATCTGATTTGGTTTGAATTGATTTGCTTTATTATTTTCACATATAATAAATATGAGATCCAAGCTTGGAATCAAACTCAGGTCCCTGCGAGACAGCAGTGCTAACCACAACTCTGTTAACTTTAGGATAGTAATGGACAAGGACGAGTGTCGTCCTGAGGGTAGGGTGCTAAATTGGGGGAAGGCTAACGATCGCCGGATTCGGCAGGAATTGGTGGCCGTTGATTGGGAGAGTTAGTACGGGGATAAGTCCATGCCTGGCATGTGGGAGTCTTTTTAAGGAACAGTTGATAAGGCTGCAAGACAGGCATGTGCCTGTAAAAAGGAAGGATCGGAAAGGTAGGATTCGAGAGCCATGGATAACCAGGGAAATTGAGGATCTGCTCACAAAGCAAAGAGCGGCGTACGTTAAGTCCAGGCAACTGAAAACAGATGCAGCTCTGAAGGAATACAGACAGAGAGTAGCAAAGAACTCAAACTTGGACTTAGAAGGGCAAAAAGAGGCCACGAAATGTTCTTGGCAGAGAGGATTAAGGAGAATCCAAAGGCATTTTATTCATATGTTAGGAACAAAAGAGTTGTCAGGGAAAAAGTCGGAGCTCTCAGGGACAAAGGAGGGGAATTATGCTCAGAACCCAAGGGCATCGGGGAGATGCTAAATGAATACTTTGCATCGGTATTCACAAATGAGAGGGTCTTGTTGAATGGGAGTGTCTCAGAGGGAGGCGTTGGCCCGTTAGAGAGAATCTCCATTACAAGGGAGGAAGTGTTAGGTTTTTTAGGTAACATTAAAACTGACAAATCCCCAGGGCCCGATCGCATCTATCCTCGATTGCTCAGGGAGACAATAGATGTAATTGCTGGGCCTCTGAAGGAAATATTTTTCCCTTCGTTGGACAAAGGTGAGGTCCCTGAGGATTGGAGGATAGCGAAGGTTGTACCGTTATTTAAGAAGGGTAGCAGGGAAAACCCGGGTTTTTATACGTCAATGAGCTTGATGTCCGTGCTGGGGAAGTTGTTGGAGAGGATTCTAAAAGACAGGATGTATGCGCATTTCGAACGGAACAATCTCATTAGTGACAGACAGCATGGTTTTGTAAGAGGGAGGTCTTGCCTTACAAATTTGGTGGAGTTTTTGGAGGAAGTGACAAAAACGGTTGACGAAGGAAGGGCCGTGGATGTCGTCTATATGGATTTCAGTACGGCATTTGAGAAGGTCCCCCATGGCAGGTTGGTTAAGAAGATTAAGGCTCATGGGATACAAGGAGAGGTGGCGAGATGGGTAGAAAACTGTCTTGGCCACAGGAGATAGAGGGTAGCAGTCGATGGGTCTTTTTCCGGCTGGAGGTCTGTGACCAGTGGTGTTCCGCAGAGCTCTGTACAGGGACCTCTGCTATTTGTGATGTATATAAATGATTTGGAAGAAGGTGTAACTGCTGTTATCAGCAAGTTTGCGGATGACACGAAGATGGCTGGACTTGCAGACAGCGATGAACATTGTCAGACAATACAGCCGGCTATAGATCAGCTGGAAAATTGGGCGGAGAAATGGCAAATGGTATTTAATCCAGATGAATGCGAAGTGATGCATTTTGGAAAAACTGATGTAGGGGGGAGTTATACAATAAATGGCAGAGCCATCACGAGTATAGAAACACAGAGCGACCGAGGTGTGCAAGTCGACAATTCCTTGAAGGTGGCAGCACAGGTGGAGAAGGTGGTGAAGAAGGCATGTGTTATCCTTGCCATTATAGGACGAGGTATAGAGTATAAAAGCTGGAGTCTGATGTTGCAGCTGTATAGAACGCTGGTTAGGCCACCTTTGGCGTCCTGCGTCCAGTTCTGGTCGCCGTACTACCAGAAGGACGTGGAGGCTTTAGAGAGAGTGCAAAGAAGGTTTACCAGGATGTTGCCTGGTATGGAGGGTCTTAGCTGTGAGGAGACATTGGGTAAACTGGGTTTGTTCTCCCTGGAAAGACGGAGAATGAGAGGAGACCGAATAGAGGTGCACAAAATTGTGAAGGGTATAGATAGGGTGAACAGTGGGAAGCCTTTTCCCAGGTCGGAGGTGACGATCACGAGGGGTCACGGGCTCGAGGTGAGAGGGGCGAGGTCTAACTCGGATATCAGAGGGACATTTTTTACACAGAGGGTGGTGGGGGCTTGGAATGCGCTGCAAGTAGGGTGGTGGAGGCAGACACGCTGGCATCGTTTAAGCCTTACCTGGATAGTCACATGAGCAGTCTGGGAATGGAGGGATACAAACAAATGGTCTAGTTGGACCAATGAGCGGCACAGGCTTGGAGGGCCGAAGGGCCTGTCTCCTGTGCTGTACTGTTCTTTGTTCTTTTTTCTTTGTACCACTCTGCTGCGGACTCAAGAACAGCTTCTTTTCTGCTGCCATCAGACGTTTTAATGGACCAACATCGCATTGAGATGATCTTTTATTACACCCGAACTATGATTGCAACATTACATTCTGCACTCTCTCTTTCTCTATGTACAGGATTACAGTGCTACAGAGTTCACTGTCGGGCCAGGGAGATGGCGCCTGTGGACCAGTTGGGGAGGTAGGTGAACTAAAGTGTTTCCAGGCAATCTGGGAGTCCAGAATTGATACATGCCATGACTAATCTTTTGATGCATTTCATAACATTGGACATACAGTGAAAGGTGTTGTTGCTTGAGTGCTGTACAGACAACGCAGACCGTACATAGAGGAGGAGAGAGTGCTGAATGTAATGATGTAGTCATAGCTAGGATGCAGTAAAAGGTCATCTTGATGCAATGTGTGTCCATTACAACGTCTGATGGCAGCAGAGAAGAAGCTGTTCTTGATTCGGCAGCATGGTGGCACAACGGTCAGCAGTGCTGTTTCACAGGGATCTGAGTTCGATTCCTGGCTTGGATCACTGTCTGTGTGGAACTTGCACATTGTACCCGTGTCTGCATGGGTTTTCTCTGGATGCTCCGGTTTTCACCCACATTCCAAAACGTGCAGGTTAGGTTGATTGGCCATGTTAACTGACCATGAGAGTTCTGGGATATGTATGTTTGGGGGATTAGCAGGGGACATACGTGGGAATTTGGTGATAGGGCCTGGGTGGGATTGTTGTTGGTGTAGACTCGATGGGTCAAATGGCCCCCTTCTGCACTGTAGTGTTTCTATGATTCTATGAGTCGGTTGGTGCATGTCCTTACACATTTTTTATCTTTTGCTTTGATGGAACAAGTGGAAGAGTTTACGTCCATGGTGTGCTATTCCTTAATTAGGCTGTTGCTTTTGTGAGGCAACGGGAAGTTTAGACAGAGTCAATGAGTGGGATGTTGGTTTGAGTGATGCACTGGTCTGCATTCACGAAGCTTTGAAGTTTCTTGCAGTCTTGGACATTGCAGCAGCCATACCAAGCTAGAATGTTATTTATGGTGCATCTGTCAAAATTTGTGAGAGTCGCAGCTGGCATGCCAAATGTCCGTAAACCTCTGAGAAAATAGAGGGGTTCGTAAGTTTTTTGATTATAGGGTCGTCATGGAGGAACCAGGAAAGGTTGTTCGTGATCTGGACCCTAAAGCCTGAAGCTTTCAACCATTTCAACTTCATCCCATTGATGTAGATAGAGGCATGTCCTCCACTATGCTTCCAAAAGTCGATTTGCTTTGTTGACATTGAGGAAGAGATTATTGTTGTCGCTCCAGTTCTCCAGATTCTCTGTCTCTTCTTCGTTCCCGGTCTCAACGTTGTTTGAGATCCGACCCACTACGGGTGTCATCAGCAAACTTGGAAATCGAGCTTGTGGGGAATTTGGCAACACAGTCATCGGCGTATAAGGAGTGTAGGAAGGAGCTTAGGACGCAGCCTTATGGGGCACCACTGTTGAGGATGATTGTGAAGGAGATATTGTTGACTGTCCTTAATTTTGCTGTCTATGGAAAAGGAAGTTCAGGATCCAATTGCAGAGGCAGGAGCCAAGCCCCAGGCCACGAACATTGGACATGGGTTTCGTAGGACTAATGGTGTTGCTGGCTGAGCTGTTGTCGATAAAGACGAGTCTGTGTTCCAGGGTTCACTGTCGTGCGAGGGAGACGGCGTCTGTAGACTTGTTGTGAAGATAGGTGAACTGCAGTGGATCCAGACAATCTGGGAAGACGGAACTGATTCATGCCATGACTAACCTTTTGATACTTTTCTTAATATTGGATATCAGGGTCACCGGACGATTGTCTATAAGGCAGGCTGCTTGGCTTTTTCTTTGGTACTGGCCTTTGTTTGACTTGTACCTGGTGCATAGATTAGCAACCTTCCTGCCGAGAGAGGACTCAAGGCGCTGCACTGGTTCAGTAGACCATTTTGGGGCAGCAGCAATTGCACTGAGTATTATGGACGATAGATATTCGCTGAACCCTGAAGCTGTCTATCACTGTTGAAAGCAAACCCTACTACTTGTGTTCTGTGTCAATCGAGTGTGAGATTACTATTTCTTCATCTGTTGTGCTAACAGTGGCACAATGCTGCGCTCTCCTCTCCAGGCTGCAGTCCTGGGTAAATATAATAGAGATTCTGTGCTGTCAAGGCATCAGGATCTCCCTCTGCCAACTGTTGGTATTATCGAGAGGCAAGGGTCAAACCAGCACTGTTTGCTACCAGCTCTGCTGCAGGGGTTGTCAGTAAGCTGTCTGAGAGACAGCAGATTACCAGCGACAGGACTCCAGACTGGATTGTCAGTCAGGGTTTACTCCCTCAGCCTTCTTGCGCTCCCAAACCCCCACAAGGTAGAGGGGGTATTTACGTAGCTGAGTGAGAGTCAATGTTGTGGACTCCCCGAAAAACTCTCTCCCAATTGTAAACCATTGTGTTGCTGCCATGGAGCATCATGGAGACACAGTGGTGAGCACTGCTGACTCACAGCATTCGGGACCTGGGTTCAATTCCAGGCTCTGGTCACTGTCTGTGTGACGTTTGGACCTTCTCCCCGTGTCTGCGTGGGTTTCCTCCAGATGCTCCACTTTCTTCTCACACTCCAAAAGACGTGCTGGATTTGAAAAAAAGAGATTTAATTCTTCTGTGTGTGTGCACACTTTTTTTTATTTTAACCCTTCCTCAGTCTAAATGGTAATTTCTTCCCCTGAATCATGTCTAATTTTATTCTTTATTTCCCTTCCTGACAGTGAACATAATCACAATTGTGACCCTAACGAGCAGAAATTGTGGTCTGTCCAAATGTGTCACTCGTTACCTGGTGGCCATGTCAGTGGGGGATCTGCTGGTCGTTATCCTCGACCTGATATTCAGACACATTCCCATTGTTTATACGATACAGTTTGATTTCCTGCTGTCGGTCCCCATGTGTAACATCCACGCCGTCCTGCTTTATGCAGTCACTGACTGTTCTGTCTGGTTCACCGTCACTTTCACCTTTGATCGACTTGTCGCCATTTGCTGCCCCAAGCTGAAAATTAAATATTGCACTGAGAAATCGGCGGCTGTGGTTCTGGGAACAGTGACGGCGCTGAGCTGTTTAAAGAACATTTTCTGGTATTTTATGATGTCAAATGGATATCGGATGTCTAACATCCCCTGGTTTTGTGATGTCACATTGGATGTTCTGTACTCTCCGGTCTGGTCAACAATCGAGTTCCTCCACTACATTCTAAACCCGGCTGTCCCATTCGTCCTAATTCTGCTGCTCAATGCTTTCACCGTGAGACACATTTTAGTGAGCAGCAGAGCCCGCAGGAGACTCCAGGCTCACAGCAGTGGGGAGAATACCAGAGACCCAGAGATGGAGAGTCGAAGGAAATCCATCATTTTACTGTTCGTCATCTCAGCCAATTTCATCCTCTTATGGTCAATATTAATGGTTTATTCAACATGGAGTCGAATGTATTATTTGGGATATGGGTTGGTATGGTTAGAAAATTTTGTTTTGGAATTAAGCTTCATGCTGCAACTCACAAGCTGCTGCACAAACACTGCAATTTATGCTGTGACACAGACTCACTTCAGACAGCAGCTCAAATATCTGCTGAAATATCCCCTTACTTCAATTCTTCAAATCATTACACCCGGGAGGAAACTACAATCACAAGACCCCTGACTCTTCCAATTGGACATTCAAACTGTGAATGCCAAGCAGCGTCACAGAGACAGAAAGAGTGACAGACAGAGAGAGAGAGGGCAGTGACAGCAACAGTGAGAGTGATAGAGAGAGAGAGAGATTGACAGAGAGAGGAAAGTGCACTAAGACATGAAGAGCAGCAGAGTTAGAAAGAGTGTCTAACAGGTACAGGGCAAAAAACAGAGAGACCGAGAGATAGAGAGAGATAGAGACAAAAGACAGAGACAGAGAGAGTCTCTCAAAGAGGGAGAGAGACAGAGATAGAGGGTGGGGAAAATGGCGAGGGAGATGGACAGGGAATGAGAAAGGGAGAAAGAGGAAGACAGATGGGAGGATGTAATAAGCGAGGGAGAGGGAGACTCAGTGGGAAAGGGAGACAGAAGGGTAGCCAGAGGGGAATAGTCAGCGGCAGAGAGAAACAGAGAGATAGAGAGTGGGAGTGAATGGGAAAGAGTGAGACTGAACGAACACAATGGGCACAGCAAGAACAAAAGACAGAGAGAGGTAGAGAGAGAGAGAGAGAGAGAGATACAAAGAAGTAAAAATGGACAGAGGCGGAGAGGGAAACGGAAATTGAGACAAAGCGGGAGAACGAGAGTGAGACTGAGAGGACGCAGGAGAGGCAGACGGAGAGAGTAGAGAGAGGGAAACAGAGGACAGGCAGAGAGACAGAAGGAGACAGAAAGACAGAGAGAGGGAAAGAGAGAGACAGCGAGAGAGAGAGACAGAGAGAAACAGAGAGAGACAGACAGAGAGGAGTACAGAAAGAGACAGAGAGAGACATACTTAATGACTTTAACGATAACAATGAGGTGAACTTATTGGAATATGAGCTCCCTGATTGACCCAGTTAATGCTGCCCGATCTGGGAGACCTGCAGACGTATATAATATTGTGAGTCCAGGTTACCGGAACTCAGGTTGTGTACATTCAGAGTGTGGATGTGATGTCCTGGTGGTTTTATCACTCGATTATTAATACAGAAACTCAGCTAATGTTCTGAACAGCCGGGTTCCAATCCCGTCACGGCAGATGGTGGAATTTGAATAAATATATCTGGAGTTTAGAATCCGCTGGTGACCATAAATCCATTGTCGATGTTCTGAAAAACCCGTCTGGTTCACCAATATCCCAGGGAAGGAAATCTGTCGTCGTTACGTAGTCAGGCCTAAATGTGACTCCAGGGCCACAGCAATGTGGTTGACACTTAATTTGCATAGAACCATAGAACCGGAGAACATTACAGCACAGAAAACAGGCCTTTAAGCCCTTCTTGGCTGTGCAAAATCATTTTTCTGCCTAGTCCCACTGACCTGCATTGGACCATATCCCTCCACACACCTGTCATCCATGTACCTGTCCACGTTTTTCTTGAATGTTAAAAGTGAGTCCCCATTCACCACTTCATCTGGCAGCTCATTCCACACTCCCACCACTCTCTGTGTGAAGAAGCCCCCCCCCCCCCCCGCCACCCCCACCCCCCCCCCCCGCCCACCCTAACATTCCCTTTAAACTTTTGCCCCTTCACCCTTAACCCATGACATTCTCCCCTCGCCTCAGTGGAAAAAGCCTGCTTGCATTCACTCTATCTATACCCATCATAATTTTGAACACCTCTATCAAATCTCCCCTTATTCTTCTAAGTTCCAGGGAATAAAGTCCTAACCTATTCAACCTTTCTCTGAAACTCAATTTCTCAGGTCACGGCAAAATCCTTCCAAACATTCTCTGCACTTTTTGAACCTTATTAATATCCTTTCTGTAATTAGGTGGCCAAAACCGCATACAATCCTCTAAATTCGACCTCACCAATGCCGTATTCAATCTCACCATAATATTCCAATTCATATACTTAATGCTTTCATTTAAAAAGTCCAATGTACCAAAAGCACTCTTGACGACCCTATCTACTTGTGACGCCACTTTTCGGGAATTATGTATCTGTATTCACAGATCCCTCTGTTCTACTGTACTCTTCAGTGTCCGACCATTTACCTTGTATGTTCTACCTTGGTTTATCGATCCAAAGTGCAATACGTCACACTTGTCTGCATTAAATTCCATCTCCCATTTTTCGGCCCATTTTTCTAGTTGTTCCAAATCCCTCTGCAAGCTCTGAAAACCTTCCTCACTGTCCACTACACCTCCAATCTTTGCATCATCAGCATATTTGCTGATCCAATTTACCACATTATCATCCAGATCATTGATATAGATGACAAAGAACAATGGACCCAGCACTGATCCCTGTGGCACACCACTAGTCACATGCCTCCACTCAGAGAAGCAATCCTCCACTACCACTCTCTGGCTTCTTCCATTGAGGCAATGTCTAATCCAATTTCCTGCCTCTCCATGTATACCTAGCGACCGAACCTTCCTAACGAACCACCTATGCGGGAACTTGTGAAAGGCCTCACTGAAGTCCATGTAGACAACTTCCAGTGCCTTCCCTTCATCCACATTCCTGGTAACCTCCTCGAAAAACTTTCATAGATTGGTAAAAAATGACCTACCACGCATAAAGCTATGTTGACTATCCCTAATAAGTCCCTGTCTATCCAAATATTTGTAGATCCTATCGCTGAGTACTCCTTCCAATAATTTACCTACTACTAACGTCAAATTTACCGGCCTACAATTTCCCGCATTACTTTTTGCGCCTTTTTTAAACAACGGAACAACGTGGAATGCATCCCAGCGTACTGAAAGAAATGCCTGCGGTAATGGCAGATGCGTTAGTAGCTATTTATCAAAATTCGCTGGACTCTGGGGTAGTGCCGGCTGATTGTAAAGCAGCAAACTGTTATGCCGCTTTTTAAAAAAGGAAGTAGACAAAAGGCGGGTAACTACAGGCCTGTTAGCTTAACGTCCGTAGATGGGAAGATGCTGGAGTCCATCATTAAAGTGGAAATAGCAGAGCACCTGGATAAGAATGGTTCGACCAAGCAGACACAGCATGGATTCATGAAGGGAACGTCGTGCTTGACGAAGTTACTGGATTTTTATGAAGATGTGACTCGTGCTGTTGACAGAGGGGAACCGGTGGATGTGTTGTTTTTAGATTTCCAGAAGGCATTCGATAAGGTGCCTCACAAAAGTTTGCTGTAGAAGATTCCGGTACACGGAGTTGGGGGTAAGGTGTTGGCGTGGATTGGGGATTGGCTATCTAACAGGAAGCAGAGAGTTGGAGTAAATGGGTGCTTTTCTGGTTGGCAGTTGGTGACCAGTGGCGTGCTGCAGGGATCGGGGCTGGGGCCTCAACTGCTTACCATTTACATAGATGATCTGGAGGAGGGGACTGAGTGTAGGGTATCCAAGTTGCTGATGACACGAAGATGAGTGGGAAAGCGAATTGCATGGAGGACGTGGGAAGTCTGCAAAGAGTTTTGGATAGGCTGAGCGAGTGTGCGAGGATCTGACAGATGGAATAGAACGTTGGCAAATGTGAGGTTATCCACTTTGGGAGAAATAATAGTAAATTGGAATGGTATTTAAATGGAGAAAAATTATATCATGCTCCTGTGCAGAGGGACCGAGGGATCCTTGTGCACGAATCGCAAGAACTCATTCTGCAGGTGCAGCAGGTGATCAAGAAGGCGAATGGAATGTTGGCCTTTATCGCGAGGGGGATAGAATATCAAAGCAGGGAGGTCTTGCTGCAACTATACAAGGCACTGGTGAGGCCGCAACTGGAGTACTGTGTGCAGTTTTGGTCCCCTTATTCGCGAAACGATATTTTGGCCTTGGCGGGAGTGCAGAGAAGGTTCACCAGGTTGATACCGGAGATGAGGGGTGGAGCTTATGAGGAGAGATTGAACAGATTGTGTCTGTATTCGTTGGAGTTTAGAAGGCTGAGGGGTGATCTTTTAGAGACATATAAGATAATGAACGGGCTGGATAGGGTAGAGGGAGAGAGATTCTTTACACTTAGAAGGGAAACCAGAACTAGATGGCACAGCCTCAAAATAAGGGGGGGGGGCGGTTCAGAACAGAGTTGAGGGGAAACTTCTTCTCTCAGAGGGTAGTGAATCTGTGGAATTCTCTTCCCATTGCAGTGGTGGAGGCTACCTCGTTGAATATGTTGAAATCACGGGTAGATAGATTTCTGATCGATAAGGGAATCAATGGATATGGGGAGCAGGCGGGTAAGTGAAACTGGCTTCAAATCAGCCATGATCTTGTTGAATGGCGGGTTAGGCTCGAGGGGCTAGATGGCCTACTCCTGCTCCTATTTCTTATGTTCTTTTGTTCTTATGAGCTATCGTCCGGCACCTCACCTGTGGATACCGATATTTTAAATAGATCTGCCAGGGCCCTGCAATTTCAACACTAGTCTGCTTCAAGGTCCGAGGGAATACCCTATCCGGTCCTGGGGATTTATCTACTCTGATTTGCCTCAAGAAAGCAAGCACCTCCTCCACTTTAATCTGCATAGATTCCATGACTCCCGACTTGTTTGCCTTATTTCCATAGACTCCATGCCAGTTTCCTTAGTAAATACGGATGCAAAAAAAACTTTAATATCTCCCCCATTTCTTTTGGTTCCATACATAGCCGACCACTCTGATCTTCAACAGGACCAATTTTATCCCTTACTATCCTTTTGCTCTTTATATACCAGTGGAAGCTCTTCGGATTATCCTTCACCTTGTCTGCCAAAGCAACCTCATGTTTTCTTTTAGCCCTCCTGATTTCTTTCTGAAGTAGTTTCTTGCACTTTTTATACTCCTCAAGCATCTTATTTGCTCCCTGTTGCCTATACAGTTCACATCTCTCTCTCTCTTCTTCTTTATCAGAGTTCCAGTATGCCTCGAGAACCAAGGTTCCTTATTCTTATTCAAAGAACAAAGAACAATGAACAAAGAACAATACAGCACAGGAACAGGCTCTTCGGCCCTCCATGGCTGCGCCGCTCATGGGCCTAACTAGACCATTCGTTTGTATCCCTCTATTCCCAGTCTGTTCATGTGGCTATGTAGATAAGTCTTAAACGATCCCAACGTGTCCTCCTCAATCACCTTGCTTGGCAGTGCACTCCAGGCCCCCACCACCGTCTGTGTACCATACGTCCCCCTGACATCAGTGTTGAACCTTGCCCCACCCCCCCCTCCCCCTCACGCTGAACCTGTGCCCCCTTGTGTTCGTCACCTCCGACCTGGGAAAAAGCTTCCCACTGTTCACCATATCTATGCCCCTCATAATTTTATAAACCTCTATGAGGTCGCCCCTCATCCTCCGCCTTTCCAGGGAGAACATCCCCAGTTTACCCAATCCCTCCTCACAGCTAAGAACCTCCATACCAGGCAACATCCTGGGAAACATTTTCTGCACTGTCTCCAAAGCCTCCACGTCCTTCTGGTAGTGTGGCGACCAGAACTGGACACAGTATTCCAAATGTGGCCTCAACAACGTTCTACACAGTTGCAACGTCAAATGTCAAATTTTATATTGTATGCTCCGTCCAAAAAAGGCAAACATGCCATCTGCCTTTTTCACTACCCTCTCCACCTGTGCTGCCACCTTTAAGGATCTGCGGACTTGTACACCCAGTTCCCTCTGTGTGTCTATACTCCTGATGGTTCTGCCAATTATAGCAAATCTCCCCCTTACAGTAGATCCACCGAAATGCATCACTTCGCATTTATCTGGATGCAATTCCATCTGCCATTTCTCCGCCCAATGTTCCAGCCTATCTGTGTCCAGCTGTATTCTATGACAATGTTCCTCGCTATCCGCAACTCCAGCAATCCAGCAAACTTACTGATTACACCAGCTTCATCTTCCTCCAAATCATTTATATATATATATATATAGCATGGTTTTGTACGAGGGAGGTCATGCCTCACAAATTTGGTTGAGTTTTTTGAGGAGGTGACAAAAACGATATATATGTATATCACAAACAGCAGAGGTCCCAGTACAGAGCCCTGCGGAACACCACTAATCACAGACCTCCAACCGGAAAAAGATTCCCTCAACTGCTACCCTCAGTCTTCTATGGCTATGCCAGTTCTCCACCCATCTAGCTCGCTCACCTTTTATCCCGTGAGATTTAACCTTTTGCAGCAGCCTGCCATGAGGGGCCTTGTCAAGCGGTTTTCTAAAATCCATATAGACGCCATCCACGGACCTTCCCTCGTCAATCGTTTTTGTCACCTTCTCAAAAAAACTCAACCAAATTTGTGAGGCTTGACCTCCCTCGTACAAAACCATGCTGTCTATCGCTAATGAGATTATTCAGTTCTAAATGCGCATGTATCCTATCTCTAAGAATCTTCTCCAAAAATCTCCTGACCACGGACGTCAAGCTCACCTGCCAATAATTACCGGGGTTATCATTGCTACCCTTCTTGAATAACAGGACCACATTTGCGATCCTCCAATCCTCTGGGACCTCACCTGTGTCCAGTGAAGAGACAAAGATTTCTGTTGGAGGCCCAGCAATTATGTGCGGGTCAGATTGATTGGCCATGACAAAATTGTCCTTACTGTCCTGAGATGCGTAGGTTAGAGGGATTAGTGGGTAAAATATGTAGGGGTATGGGGATAGGGCCTGGGTGGGATTGTGGTCGGTGCAGACTCGATGGGCCGAATCGCCTCTTTCTCTGTTGTCAAGTGTCGATGATTTCATCTTTTGCCTTCCTGAGGAGTCGAGGATAGATGTATTCCGGCCCTGGAGATTTGCCTGTCTTAAAGTTTCCTAAAAACCCTCACACTTCCGCCCTTGTAATTGAGATTGTTTTTTATAACGGGTCAACACATCTGTCTGAGACATGACCAGTCAACATGCCCCTCTCCTTTGTGAATACTGATGCGAAGTATTCGTTTAGGATCTCATCTACTTCCTGTGGTTCGAAGCATAATTCCCCTCCATTGTCCCTGAGAGGTCCGATTCTTTCCCTAAGAACCCTCTTGTTCCTAACGTATGTATAAAATGCCTTAGGATTCTCCTTATTCCTGTCTGCCAAGGACATTTCGTGACCCATTCTTGCCCTTCTAAGTCCCTTTTTGAGTTATTTTCTACTTTCTCTGTATTCCTCCAGTGCTCCAACTGTTTTAACTGCCTGGACCTCATGTCTGCCTGTTTTTTCTTTTTGATTAGACCCACAATTTTACTGGTTATACACGGCTCTCGGATCCTACGTTCCCTATCCTTCCACTTTACAGGCACATGCCTGTCCTGCAGTCTGTCAACTGCTCCTTAAAAGACTCCCACATGCGAGATGTGGATTTACCGTCGAACAGCCTCTCCCAATCAACAGCCACCAAATCCTGCCTTATCCGGCTGTAGTTAGCCTTCCCCCAATTCAGCTTCTCACCCAAAGGACAACACTCATCTTTTTCCATTACTATCCTAAAGTTCACAGAATTGTGGTCACATGTTCCCCGGCTGAAACTTTGATGACCTCACCGGGCTCATTCCCCAGTACTCGGTTCAGTATAGCCCCCTCTCTAGTTGGACTGTCAACATATTGTTCCAAATAACCTTCCTGTATGCATTTTATAGATTCTTCTCCGTTCAAACCACCAGGCCTAAGCGATTTCCAGTCTATATGAGGGAAATTAAAGTCTCCCACTAGAACAACCCTATTTTTTCTGCATGTGTCCAGAATCTCCTTACGTATCCGTTCCTCAACTTCCCGTGGGCTGTTGGGAGGCCTGTAGTATACGGCAGCATAGTGACTGCGCCCTTCCTGTTTCTGAGCTCCACCCACAGTGACTCGTTACCTGACCCTTTCAAATTGTCCACCCCCTGTACCGCTGTAATATGCTCCCTAACCAGCATTGCTATCCTCCACCTCTCCGAGCCCCTCTTCTTCACTTTGCCTTTAATCCTGACAGCAAGATACAAACTCTGCACTCTCAAAATTTCTCCTTTGAAGGCCTCCCACTTACCAATCACATCCTTGCCAGAGAACAGCCTCTCCCAATCCGCGCTTTTTAGATCCTTTCTCATTTCTTAAAATTTGGTCTTTTTCCAGTTTCGAATCTCAACCCGAGGACCAGATCTATCTTCATCCATGATCAAGTTGAAACTAATGGCGTTATGATCACTGGAACCAAAGTGTTCCCCTACACACACTTCCGTCACTTGTCCTAACTCGTTTCCTAATAGGAGGTTTGATCTTGCATCCTCTCCAGTTGGTTCCTCTATACATTGATTTAGAAAATTTTACTGAACACATTTTACAAACTCTAACCCGTCTCGAACTTTAAAAGTATGGGGGTCCTAAGCTATATGTGGAAAATTAAAATCCACTACTGTCACAATTTTATGTTTCCTGCAGTTGTCTGCTATCTTTCTGCAGATTTGCTCCTCCATTTCTCGCTGACTATTGGGTGGTCTATAATTCAACTTTATTAATGTGGTCATACCTTTCCTGTTTCTCAGCTTCACCCATATGGTCTCGGTAGACAAGCCCGCTAATCTCTCAACAAGGGCCCTCTGAACAAGGGCAACTGGGGATGGGAAATAAATGCTGGCCTGCCAGCGACACCCAAGTCCCAAGAATGAATAAAAATCCTTTGTACCGGGACATTTTAAACAAATGGTAAACTGTTTCTCACAGCTGGAGAAATACCCAATCCCTCTGATCAAGGACTTAATCTCAAAGTTGGCTGGAGGATTCTTTTTCTCCAATTATGAACTTATTCACGTGCAATTGCACTAACAGTTAGATGAGGATTCCCAGCGATATTCAACAATTCATACTCAGAGGAAGTTTAACATTTCTAAAGTGTCAAACGTAGGCTTTCATTAACATTGCAATGAAGTTACTGCGAAAATAGGCGAGTCGCCAAACGCTGGCGCCTGTTCGGGTACACTGAGGGAGAATTTAGCACCGAACCAGCACGTCTTTCAGACTGTGGGAGGAAACTGGAGCAATCAGAGGATACCCGCGCAGATACGGAGAGAATGTGCTGACTCCGCACAATGATCCAAGCCAGGAATTGAACCCAGGTCTCTGACGTTGTGAGGCAGCAGTGCGAACCACTGTGACACCTCGTCTATGTTGATAGTTTGGGCAAAGACGTTCCAGAAGTAGCTGCATGGCGGGGCAGCCCATAACGTTGGCCCATATCCCGCTTTGGTCATTATTACTGTCTGCCTACCATTATTGATTGGAACACCCTCCAGGAAGCTGAGTCACTAACGCAGATGCCGTGAGTTGGCTACAATGAACAGACACTT
This sequence comes from Mustelus asterias, assembly GCF_964213995.1. Lineage (NCBI taxonomy): Eukaryota > Metazoa > Chordata > Chondrichthyes > Carcharhiniformes > Triakidae > Mustelus > Mustelus asterias. The sequence goes on along the minus strand of NC_135832.1, from coordinate 1,962,910 downwards.
GTCGTACCCACAATTGAAGCGATGGTAATCATGAACATTTTCAAAACTCTCCCAGTGGCTGCCAATACTATTCGGCTGTGGAGGCAGAATTGCCCAGTCCTGAATGAATTGAAGCAGCGAGTGCTGATGGGGGAAACCAAAAGGCCGTTACAACCTGAATTGCACCCATATTGGAGTGACAGAGAGCAGCTGACAGTGGAAGATGACACACGCCTATGGGGTTCAAGAGTGTCATCTTGAGCCAGGTTCACCATCCCATCCTGGCTGAACTTTAACATGGCAACCCAGGAGTGGCAAACTGAAGATCCAACAAGTTGCCATATCTGTTGGCCAGGAATGGATCAAGCGATTTGCTCGTGGGTCATTGTTGGGAATATCAACAGGGGCTGAACGATCACCAGCAACTACTCTTCACATTTGGGAATGGCTGGGATGGCCGTAGACGTGGCTGCACATGGACAGTGCCGGACCGTTCATGGGGTCAATTTTCCTGGTAATGGTAGATGCTGATTCAAAATGGATGGCCATACACAGGATGTGTCAGTCAAAAACAAGGGCAAGAGTGGAGAAACTTCACGCCTCTTTGTTGAAACCCGGGATCCCGCAGGTGTTGGTTTCTGAAAATGGACCACCCTTCACGAGCCAGGAATTTGGGCATTGCATGAAGATGAACAGAATTTGACACGTTAGTACAGTGCCATATTACCCAACATCCAACGGCCTGGCAGAAAGAGCGTCCAAACAGTAAAAGCAGTTTCACAAAACCATCCACAGCCTCCTGGGGCACCGAACCTTCCAGATTCATCTTCAATTACAGGTCGACACCCCCAAACCCCGCCCCCTCCCCTTTTCAACAACTGGAATAGCCCCAGCAGAGGTGCTCAGAGGGCGGGGGTTGACACCCAGTGCCGTTGCCACCAACCGGGAGAGGCACTTAAAGGCAGTTGATAGGTTATTTGTAAAGAATCTTGACAATTGATCCGCGTGAATATTAGGCACGTTGAAGTCCGGAACAGGGCCAGTTTCCTATCAAGTCCGCTTGGGAGATACCATCCTATGGGTGTACCTCAATCATCCGCAAGCCATAAAACCCCAAGCAATGCGGGAAAAATCAATTCCCAGAACAGTGGGAACTTCAGAAAGAATTCCAGGAACTCCGGCTACTGCTCTCCACCTCCGCCAGTGGGAACCTCGGAGTCTGAAATGGACACAGCAGGCTTAGCCTCTCAAACACATTGTCACCCGATAAAGGGAACTCGGGCCACCACGCTCATGACGGAAGAGGCGAGGTCCGGTCGGCTGAACCCCACTCACTTCCGACGCTGAGCAGGAGTAACCTGACCCAGCATTGAAACTCCAAAAAAAGCTACCAAGGCAGGCAGCCCTCGGCGGTTTCTGAGAGCTAGAGAGGGAGGGGGTTGCAATGACTTGAAACAGGTTCGTGAGTTGGACATGCGCAAATATACACTACCATACTGAGGCCGGTTAAATCTGCCCATTCAGGGAGCTCCACAGAGTGCAGGCTGCAGAGAGTGAAGCACTGAGAGTTGGGGTAAGTGTGGGAGTTTAGGGAAGTGGGTGGAGATTAATTGCTGTGTCCGGTGTCCCTTAGTGCCCGGTCCCTTACGATATTTGGGCATGTCTAGGCAGGTGCCCCCCCCCGACATTACACTAAAGCAAGTGATGTGGGACCAACGGAAGCAGCTGATTGGTGAGTAAGTACTTGGAAGGAGCACTGATGGAATTTTCTGAGTAGCCTCTGCTGCTGTCATAGCTTCAGGAACAGCTCCTGATATTGTTAATGTTCTGGGGACCCGGGTTCGAATCCCATCACGGCAGCTGGTGGAATTTGAATTCAATGAAAAATATCTGGAATCACAAATCTACTGATGACTATTTGTCGATTGTCGGAAAAACATATTGTATTTACTAATATCCTTCAGGGAAGGAAATCTGCCATCCTTACCTTGTCTGGCCGACATGTGACTCCAGAGCCACAACAACGTGGTTGATTCTCAACTGACTTTCAAGGTCAACTAGAGATGGACAGGAAATGCTGGCCCAGCCAGCAACGCCCATATCCCTCAAATGAATGAAAAAAAAACCCTTTGCCATCCTTCCAGATTCAAAGAGAATTTAGATTTTTGCTGGTGGGATAATATCTGAGAGGTTTAGTTAGAAATGAGCTAAAAGTCGAAAATTAGCAACAACGTGAAAAACATAACAAATTATAACTAAGTAGATGAAATACAGATGCAGGGCTAGATAATGTGTTGTACTTGCATGATGTGGGAGCTTGCAAACACTTGTGTTTCATTGTGAACTCCTCTGTTGGAAGTGTTCGTTGCTCGAGGAAGTGTGACACAGATTTGATGAGCTGGAGTCTGAGCTTTGAACACTGTGGCACATCAGCGAGGGGGAGAGTTAGCGAAACCCTGTGTTTCAGGAGGCACTCACCATGCCATGCTGGAAAAATCAATACCCAGAACACCCGGAGTTCGGAAAGAATTCCAGGCACTCCGGCTGCTGCTCTCCATCTCTGCCAATTGTAACCACGGAGTCTGAATTGGATACGGCGCACTTTGCCATCCCCGTGGGTGCTGGCCGACCCTGTTGTGGTTCCGTGGGAACACATCTGTAGCAAGCGTTACTGCTGGAGGAACTGCGACTCTGATATGCTGAGCAGGTGATGAGCTTCGAACACTTTGACAGGGAGGGGGAGAATTACTCAGACGCTGTGTTTCAGGAGGCAGTCGCACTCTTTCGAATAACTGCAGCAAACATGCTCAGCGGTCAGAGACAGGAGAGTGTGCCTGCAAGTAAGGGAGGGTGAGGAATCCAGGGGGTAATGATGAAGGAGCCTCAGCCCTTGAGCTTGTCTCAGGGAAGGCGATCAACTAATTGTATTGTCACTAGACTATCAATCCAGAAGCTCAGCTGGGGTCCCTGGATCAAATCCCACCATGGCAGCTGGTGGAATTTGAATTTATGAAACAAAATCTGGAATTAAGAATCGACTGATGACCATGAAACAAATGTTACAAAACTTGTCTGGTTCAGTAATGTCTGTCAAGGAAATACATTTTCCGTCCTTACCTGGTCTGACTGCAGAGCCACAGCAATGTGGTTGACCCTCAATGCCCTCAAGTGAAAGTAGGTACAGGCAGTAAATGCTGGCCAGCCAGGGACACCCATGTTATTCGAATGATTAAACAAACATGTTTGAGATACTTGCTGCCCGTTAGATCGTGAGAGGGGCTTGCAAGGAAGATTAACAACCTAATCATCGCACCGTGGTTCAGGGAACCATTCTAGAGGGGGGAGAAAAGGGAAATGGATTTGTAAATGGGGAAAATTTGTAAGGGGAATCGACACATTTCTCTGTGGACAGGATTTAGTGTACAGAAGGCTGTGCTGCCTGTCTGGGGCCCCAGTTCAGGACATCTCATCACGCAGCAGAATAATTTGGAACTGGAGGGGAATGATTCAATTGTCGTTGTCCACGTTGCTGAATTCACTGTTGATACTTTATTGCATTAAATCTGAAATTGGAGTCACAATAATGAAACCTGAATGAATTCAGTGGATTTCCAGAGTTAAAGAGGGAAATTATATCTCACGATACGCTGGAACAGGCCGGAGAGAGACACTGTAACATTTGTAACAGATTCATTGAACGGTCACAGCCAGGTGAAAGACAACACTGAGGCAACATGGGACCTTGAGAGTTGTGCTTTGGATGACAGAACCTTTGGTGGGTAACATAGCCTCTAATAACACAAATTAATGTGATCAGCATTGTCCATTCTTTGAATGGCAGCAACTCAATCTCAGTAATAAATATATTCCACACCCTGAATCAATGTCTTCACGTGTTTGTTGATTTGAAGAAACTTGACGATGAGAGATTTTGCAATGTCAATATCCCACAAATGATACCACAGGGTATATATGAACATCTTTGGGAATGTATCACCACGGAGTTAACACAGAGATTACCTGCAGAACGAAGGGACACATTGCATCATGCTGAAAATGTTTCAGGAATTTCAAATGGTGAAGAAAATATACCACCTGATCCAATGAGTTATTGGGGCGTTCCTGGGAAGTGACTATTACCATTGTAGTTGTCGAAATCTGTGTGTGAGCTGATCTATGCTGTTACTCTGTGACTGATCTACATGTCACCATGTTACAGACACGTGATCAGTGATACAAAATACTGATCCCAGTGAACCTATCGTCAGCAGGGGGAAATTGTTCGACTAGAGCAGGACAGAGGGAGAGATTCTCAGCAGCAGTGCTGAGGGTGAGTAAAGTGCTGTGATTATTTATTTATTTGTTTAATCCGTTTTTTCGCGGGCTTTTTTTCAAGGGTTTGAACGAAGGGAAGTGGGAGTAGGCCGCAAGGGATTCTGAGAGATTGTGTGTTTTGTTTAGTATAAAAGTCACTCGATACAGCGGGCAGCTTCGGGAGCGTGCCATGGAGTGTGTGCGGAGTAGAGTGTGAACTGTAGCGGCTTTGGCTCACAGGGTTTCGGCGTGGACAGGCAGAGGCAGGGTAGGGTTTCACTTTTAAATTACGCCAAGTTCTACAAGATATATTGGTATGGAGGGATATGTAATGTGCTGTTTCTGCATGATGTGGGAGCAAGTGGACCCCAAGGTGGACCCCACGGACCATGTATGCAGTAAGTGCTGGTTGCTGGAGGAGCTCCAGCCCAAGGTAGATGAACTGGACTCTGAGCTACAGACACTGAGGCTTATCAGGGAAGGGGAAAGCTATCTGAATAATGTGTATGAAGAGAAAGTCACGCCCTTTAGACTGACTAACTTAGCTGGGGGGTCAGGGACAACAGGGAGTGACTGTGGGTGAGGCGGGCAGTGGCAGGAAGAAGGCGGGCAGTGGGGGGAAGAAGGCGGGCAGTGGGGGGAAGAAGGCGGGCAGTGGGGGGAAGAAGGCGGGCAGTGGGCGGACGAAAGGAAGTAGTTTGCGGGAGGTAAAGTCCCAAGAACTTCAGCCTTTAAATCTGTGCAACAGATTTGGGGTTGTTGCCACCAGTGTAGATGGGAAAAATGACTGCGAGAAGGACGAGCAAATTGTCGGCAGTACCAGGGTGCAGGGTGCTGCTGCAATGGAGAAATCAAAGAGAAATGTAGTTGTAATTGGGGATAGTGTAGTTAAGGGCATGGATACTGTTCTCTGTGACCAGGAGAAGGAATTCCGTCGGTTGTGTTACCTGCCTGATGCTCGGGTCCAAAATGTATCATCTCGGCTGCAGAGAAATTTGGATGGGAGGGTGAAAATCCAGTTGTCGTGGTCCAAGTAGGTGCCAATGACAAGACAAAACAGGAACTAAGGATCTGCAGAGGGAGTACGAAGAGCGAGGGAACAAATTAAAAAGCAGAACCAACAAGGTGGTAATCTCTGGATTACGACCTGAGCCACGCGCGAGTTGGCACAGGGTTAATAGGATTAAGGAGACGAATGCGTGTCACAATTATTGGTGTGGGAGGAATGGGTTCGAATTCATGGGGCATTGGCACCAGTATTTGGGCAGATGGGACCTGTATAGATGGGATGGTCTCCGTTGAACCGTGCTGGGACCAGAGTCCGAGCGAATCGTATCACTAGGGCTGCAGATAGGGCTTTCAACTAATTTATGGGGTGGGGGGGGGGGGGCGGCGTGCAGAGGTAAGATGAATTACGAAATCAATGGTCGAGGAGAGGGAGCGAGTGCAAGTTAATGAGGGCATTCAAGTATTTAAAGGAGTACAGGGCGAAGGAGAGGTTGATAGCGTTTCATCAAATCGGGTCCAGATAAAAGCTGGAATAAAGACACTTTGCCTGAATGCACGAAGCTTTCGGAACAAAGTTAATGAGTTGATGGTGCAAATCAGCACAAATGGGTCTGATCGTTTCGCCATTACAGAACCGTGGCTGCAGGGAGACTAGGACTGGGAGATGAATATCCAGGGGTATCAGGCATTTAGGAAGAATAGACAGGATGGAAAAGGTGGTGGGGTAGCTCTGTTAAAAATAGATAATATCAGGGTAGTAGTGAGGGATGACATAGGCTCGAAGGAACAAAACGTGGAATAGTTATGGGTAGAGATAAGGAATAGTAGGGGGAGAATGACACTGGTAAGCGTGGTCTATATGCTCCCAAATAATAATGTTGAGGTGGGGAGGGCTATAAACAAGCAAATAATGGATGTGTGCAAAAACGGAACGGCAATAATCATGGGGTACTTCAACCTGCATATTGATTGGCTGACTCAAGTTGGAAGGGGTAGTATGAAGGAAGAGTTATTTGAATGCTGTCGGGATAGTTACCTTGAACTGTATGTCACAGAACCGACGAGGGAACGAGTTATCTTAGATCTGGTAATGTGTAACGAGATAGGTCGAATTAAGGATGTTCTTGTGAAGGACGCTCTTGGGTCAAGTGATCACAATATGGTCGAATTTCTGATACAAATGGAAGAGGAGAAAGTAGGGTCCCATACCAGTGTCCTCTGTTTGAACAGAGGGAAGTACGATAGGATGAGGGCTGAATTGGCTCAGGTGGGCTGGGACAGCAGACTGGTAGGTAGGACAGCTGAGGAAGAGTGGAGGGTTTTTAAGGAGATCCTTTTCAGTACTCAGCAACAATATATTCCGGTGATAAAGAAGGGCTGTAAGAAAAGGGATAACCAGCCGTGGATAACTAAGGAAATTAAGGAGAGTATTATATTAAACACCGATGCGTACAGAGTGGCCATAACATAGTGGAGCATCGGAAGATTGGGAATACTTTAAGAAACAACAAAGAACGACGAAGAAAGCGATAAAGAAAGGAAAGATAGGTTATGAAGCGAGGCGAGCTCTAAATATAAAAAATGATATTAAAAGCTTTTACAAATATATAAAAAGGAATAGAGTGGCAAGAGTGAATGTTGAAGAATGGTAAATGTATTTTTCATTAAATTTACCCAGACTTCAAGAAAACATACTCTTTTCATTTTTCTTTCATTTATCCTTTTTTTTCCGGTAGATAGATAGATAGATAGATAGATAGATAGATAGATAGATAGATAGACATATCGATAGATAGACAGATAGATAGACAGACAGATACTCAGATAGATAGATCGATAGATCGATCGATCGATAGATAGACAGACAGACAGACAGACAGACAGACAGATAGATAGATAGATAGATAGATAGATAGATAGATAGATAGATAGATAGATAGATAGATAGATAGATGGATAGATAGATAGATAGACAGATAGATAGATAGATAGATAGATAGATAGATAGATAGATAGATAGATAGATAGATAGATAGATAGATAGACATGTCGATAGATAGATAGACAGACAGATATTCAGATAGATAGATCGATAGATAGATCGATCGATAGATAGATAGACAGACAGATAGATAGATAGATAGATAGATAGATAGATAGATAGATAGATTGATTGATTGATTGATTGATAGATAGACATATCGATAGATAGACAGATAGATGGACAGACAGATACTCAGATCGATCGATAGATAGATAGACAGACAGACAGATAGATAGATAGATAGATAGATAGAGAGATAGATAGATAGATAGATAGATAGATAGATAGATAGATAGATAGATAGATAGATAGATAGATAGAGATAGATAGATAGATAGATAGATAGATAGACATATCGATAGATAGACAGATAGATAGACAGACAGATACTCAGATTGATAG
>NC_135832.1:380163-432663 GCF_964213995.1 Mustelus asterias | reverse complement strand
CTCCCCCTATCAGAACACACACCCAACACGCTTTTACTGCACCTCCCCCTATCAGAACACACACCCCAGACACGCTTATACTGCACCTCCCCCTATCAGAACACACCCCAGACACGCTTATACTGCACCTCCCCCTATCAGAACACACACCCCAGACACGCTTATACTGCACCTCCCCCTATCAGAACACACCCCAGACACGCTTATACTGCACCTCCCCCTATCAGAACACACACCCCAGACACGCTTATACTGCACCTCCCCCTATCAGAACACACACCCCAGACACGCTTATACTGCACCTCCCCCTATCAGAACACACACCCCAACAGCACTCAATATCTCCAATGCTGAACCTGGTCTTTAGAGACTGAAACAATGGGTTGTAACCCCGTTCTCCCCCACCCCTCCCCCGTCCCGATCCCAGCCAAGGTTCAGTGGGAGCAGACCCGCACGTCAATGACATCATCGCTCTCCATCTCATTTTCCAGCGGGGTGCTGGACTCCAGCAATTCGCTGCCGTCAAAGTGGAAGGTGATCCGGCAGCGCTGCAGACCCATCCGGATCCTGTAATCATCCATCAGGATCTTCAAAGACTCGGCCTGTCCCGAGAGGGAGAGAAGACAGACAGGGTCACCGAGCGGTTCGGGCTGCTTTATATATAGAATAACAGATACCCGGGAGTGAGTTACAGACAGGAATCTAACCGAGCGGTTCGGGCTGGTTTATATACAGAATAACAGATACCCGGGAGTGAGTTACAGACAGGGTCACCGAGCGGTTCGGGGTGGTTTATATACAGAATAACAGATACCCAGGAGTGAGTTACAGACTGGAATCTAATCGAGGGGTTCGGGGATGGTTTATATATAGAATAACAGACACCTGGGAGTGAGTTACAGACTGGAATCTAATCGAGGGGTTCGGGGTGGTTTATATACAGAATAACAGATACCCGGGAGTGAGTTACAGACTGGAATCTAATCGAGGGGTTCGGGTGGTTTATATATAGAATAACAGATACCCGGGAGTGAGTTACAGACTGGAATCTAATCGAGGGGTTCGGGGTGGTTTATATATAGAATAACAGATACCCGGGAGTGAGTTACAGACTGGAATCTAATCGAGCGGTTCGGGCTGGTTTATATACAGAATAACAGATACCCGGGAGTGAGTTACAGACTGGAATCTAATCGAGGGGTTCGGGGTGGTTTATATATAGAATAACAGATACCCGGGAGTGAGTTACAGACTGGAATCTAATCGAGGGGTTCGGGATGGTTTATATATAGAATAACAGATACCCGGGAGTGAGTTACAGACTGGAATCTAATCGAGGGGTTCGGGGTGGTTTATATATAGAATAACAGATACCCGGGAGTGAGTTACAGACTGGAATCTAATCGAGGGGTTCGGGGTGGTTTATATATAGAATAACAGATACCCGGGAGTGAGTTACAGACTGGAATCTAATCGAGGGGTTCAGGGTGGTTTATATATAGAATAACAGATAGCCGGGAGTGAGTTACAGACTGGAATCTAATCGAGGGGTTCGGGGTGGTTTATATATAGAATAACAGATACCCGGGAGTGAGTTACAGACTGGAATCTAATCGAGGGGTTCGGGTTGGTTTATATATAGAATAACAGATACCCGGGAGTGAGTTACAGACTGGAATCTAATCGAGGGGTTCAGGGTGGTTTATATACAGAATAACAGATACCCGGGAGTGAGTTACAGACTGGAATCTAACCGAGGGGTTTGGGGTGGTTTATATACAGAATAACAGATACCCGGGAGTGAGTTACAGACTGGAATCTAATCGAGGGGTTCGGGGCGGTTTATATATAGAATAACAGGTACCCGGGAGTGAGTTACAGACTGGAATCTAATCGAGGGGTTCGGGGTGGTTTATATATAGAATAACAGATACCCGGGAGTGAGTTACAGACTGGAATCTAACCGAGGTGTTCGGGGTGGTTTATATATAGAATAACAGATACCCGGGAGTGAGATACAGACTGGAATCTAACCGAGGGGTTCGGGGTGGTTTATATATAGAATAACAGATACCCGGGAGTGAGTTACAGACTGGAATCTAATCGAGGGGTTCGGGGTGGTTTATATATAGAATAACAGATACCCGGGAGTGAGTTACAGACTGGAATCTAACCGAGGGGTTCGGGGTGGTTTATATACAGAATAACAGATACCCGGGAGTAAGTTACAGACTGGAATCTAACCGAGGGGTTCGGGGTGGTTTATATATAGAATAACAGATACCCGGGAGTGAGTTACAGACTGGAATCTAATCGAGGGGTTCGGGGTGGTTTATATATAGAATAACAGATACCCGGGAGTGAGTTACAGACTGGAATCTAATCGAGGTGTTCGGGGTGGTTTATATATAGAATAACAGATACCCGGGAGTGAGTTACAGACTGGAATCTAACCGAGGGGTTCGGGGTGGTTTATATATAGAATAACAGATACCCGGGAGTGAGTTACAGACTGGAATCTAATCGAGGGGTTCAGGGTGGTTTATATATAGAATAACAGATACCCGGGAGTGAGTTACAGACTGGAATCTAATCGAGGGGTTCGGGGATGGTTTATATATAGAATAACAGATACCCGGGAGTGAGTTACTGACTGGAATCTAATCGAGGGTTCAGGGTGGTTTATATATAGAATAACAGATACCCGGGAGTGAGTTACAGACTGGAATCTAATCGAGGGGTTCGGGGTGGTTTATATACAGAATAACAGATATCCGGGAGTGAGTTACAGACTGGAATCTAATCGAGGGGTTCGGGTTGGTTTATATATAGAATAACAGATACCCGGGAGTGAGTTACAGACTGGAATCTAATCGAGGGGTTCGGGGTGGTTTATATACAGAATAACAGATATCCGGGAGTGAGTTACAGACTGGAATCTAATCGTGGGGTTCGGGGTGGTTTATATATAGAATAACAGATACCCGGGAGTGAGTTACAGACTGGAATCTAATCGAGGGGTTCGGTGTGGTATATATAGAGAATAACAGATACCCGGGAGTGAGTTACAGACTGGAATCTAATTGAGGAGTTCGGGGTGGTTTATATACAGAATAACAGATACCCGGGAGTGAGTTACAGACTGGAATCTAATCGAGGGGTTCGGGGTGGTTTATATATAGAATAACAGATACCGGGGAGTGAGTTACAGACTGGAATCTAATCGAGGGGTTCGGGGTGGTTTATATATAGAATAACAGATACCCGGGAGTGAGTTACAGACTGGAATATAATCGAGGGGTTCGGGGTGGTTTATATATAAAATAACAGATACCCGGGAGTGAGTTACAGACTGGTATCTAATCGAGGGGTTCGGTGTGGTTTATATATAGAATAACAGATACCCGGGGGTGAGTTACAGACTGGTATCTAATCGAGGGGTTCGGGGTGGTTTATATATAGAATAACAGATAGCCGGGAGTGAGTTACAGACTGGAATCTAATCGAGGGGTTCGGGGTGGTTTATATACAGAATAACAGATACCCGGGAGTGAGTTACAGACTGGAATCTAATCGAGGGGTTCGGGGTGGTTTATATATAGAATAACAGATACCGGGGAGTGAGTTACAGACTGGAATATAATCGAGGGGTTCGGGGTGGTTTATATATAAAATAACAGATACCCGGGAGTGAGTTACAGACTGGTATCCCAGCGAGGGGTTCGGGGTGGTTTATATACAGAATAACAGATACCCGGGAGTGAGTTACAGACTGGAATCTAATCGAGGGGTTCGGGGTGGTTTATATATAGAATAACAGATACCGGGGAGTGAGTTACAGACTGGAATATAATCGAGGGGTTCGGGGTGGTTTATATATAAAATAACAGATACCCGGGAGTGAGTTACAGACTGGTATCTAATCGAGGGGTTCGGTGTGGTTTATATATAGAATAACAGATACCCGGGGGTGAGTTACAGACTGGTATCTAATCGAGGGGTTCGGGGTGGTTTATATATAAAATAACAGATACCCGGGAGTGAGTTACAGACTGGTATCTAATCGAGGGGTTCGGTGTGGTTTATATATAGAATAACAGATACCCGGGGGTGAGTTACAGACTGGTATCTAATCGAGGGGTTCGGGGTGGTTTATATATAGAATAACAGATAGCCGGGAGTGAGTTACAGACTGGAATCTAATCGAGGGGTTCGGGGTGGTTTATATATAGAATAACAGATACCCGGGAGTGAGTTACAGGCTGGAATCTAATCGAGGGGTTCGGGGATGGTTTATATGTAGAATAACAGATACCCGGGAGTGAGTTACAGGCAGCAATCTAATCGTGGAGTTCGGGGTGGTTTATACATAGAATAACAGATACCCGGGAGTGAGTTACCGACTGGAATCTAATCGAGGGGTTCGGGGAGGTTTATATATAGAATAACAGATACCCGGGAGTGAGTTACAGACTGGAATCTAATCGAGGTGTTCAGGGTGGATTATATACAGAATAACAGATACCCGGGAGTGAGTTACAGACTGGAATCTAATCGAGGGGTTCGGTGTGGTTTATATATAGAATAACAGATACCCGGGAGTGAGTTACAGACTGGTATCTAATCGAGGGGTTCGGTGTGGTTTATATATAGAATAACAGATACCCGGGGGTGAGTTACAGACTGGTATCTAATCGAGGGGTTCGGGGTGGTTTATAAAGAGAATAACAGATACCCGGGAGTGAGTTACAGACTGGAATCTAATCGAGGGGTTCGGGGTGGTTTACACTTAGAATAACAGATACCCGGGAGTGAGTTACAGACTGGAATCTAATCGAGGGGTTCGGGGATGGTTTATATATAGAATAACAGATACCCGGGAGTGAGTTACAGACTGGAATCTAATCGAGTGGTTCAGGGTGGTTTAGGTACAGAATAACAGATACCCGGGAGTGAGTTACAGACTGGAATCTAATCGAGGGGTTCGGGGTGGTTTATATATAGAATAACAGATACCCGGGAGTGAGTTACAGACTGGAATCAAATCGAGGAGTTCGGGGATGGTTTATATATAGAATAACAGATACCCGGGAGTGAGTTACAGACTGGAATCTAATCGAGGGGATCGGGGTGGTTTCCATATAGAATAACAGATACCCGGGAGTGAGTTACTGACTGGAATCTAATCGAGGGGTTCGGGGAGGTTTATATATAGAATAACAGATACCCGGGAGTGAGTTACAGACTGGAATCTCATCGAGGGGTTCGGGGTGGTTTATATATAGAATAACAGATACCCGGGAGTGAGTTCCTGACTGGAATCTAATCGAGGGGTTCGGGGTGGTTTATATATAGAATAACAGATCCCCGGGAGTGAGTTACAGACTGGAATCTAATCAAGGGGTTCGGGGTGGTTTACACTTAGAATAACAGATACCCGGGAGTGAGTTACAGACTGGAATCTAATCAAGGCGTTCGGGGAGGTTTATATACAGAATAACAGATACCCGGGAGTGAGTTACAGACTGGAATCTAATCGAGGGGTTCAGGGTGGTTTATATACAGAATAACAGATACCCGGGTTTGAGTTACAGACTGGAATCTAATCGAGTGGTTCAGGGTGGTTTATGTACAGAATAACAGATACCCGGGAGTGAGTGACAGACTGGAATCTAATCGAGGGGTTCGGGGTGGTTTATATATAGAATAACAGATACCCGGGAGTGAGTTACAGACTGGAATCAAATCGAGGGGTTCGGGGATGGTTTATATATAGAATAACAGATACCCGGGAGTGAGTTACAGACTGGAATCTAATCGAGGGGATCGGGGAGGTTTATATCCAGAATAACAGATACCCAGGAGTGAGTTACAGACTGGACTCTAATCGAGGGGTTCGGGGATGGTTTATAAAGAGAATAACAGATGCCCGGGAGTGAGTTACAGACTGGAATCTAATCGAGGGGTTCGGGGTGGTTTATATATAGAATAACAGATACCCGGGAGAGAGTTACAGACTGGTATCTAATCGAGGGGTTTGGGGCGGTTTCTATATAGAATAACAGATACCCGGGAGTGAGTTACAGACTGGAATCTAATCGAGGGGTTTGGGGAGGTTTATATATAGAATAACAGATACCCGGGAGTGAGTTACAGACTGGAATCTAATCGAGGGGTTCGGGGATGGTTTATATATAGAATAACAGATACCCGGGAGTGAGTTACAGACTGGAATCTAATCGAGGGGTTTGGGGATGGTTTATAGATAGAATAACAGATACCCGGGAGTGAGTTACAGACTGGAATCTAATCGAGGGGTTCGGGTGGTTTATATATAGAATAACAGATACCCGGGAGTGAGTTACAGACTGGAATCTAATCGAGGGGTTCGGGGTGGTTTATATATAGAATAACAGACACCCGGGAGTGAGTTACAGACTGGAATCTAATCGAGGGGTTCGGGGTGGTTTATATATAGAATAACAGATACCCGGGAGTGAGTTACAGACTGGAATCTAATCGAGGGGTTCGGGGTGGTTTATATATGGAATAACAGATACCCGGGAGTGAGTTACAGACTGGAATCGAATCGAGTGGTTCGGGGAGGTTTATATATAGAATAACAGATACCCGGGAGTGAGTTACAGACTGGAATCTAATCGAGGGGTTCGGGGTGGTTTATATATAGAATAACAGATACCCGGGAGTGAGTTACAGACTGGAATCAAATCGAGGGGTTCGGGGTGGTTTATATATAGAATAACAGACACCCGGGAGTGAGTTACAGACTGGAATCTAATCGAGGGGTTCGGGGTGGTTTATATATAGAATAACAGATACCCGGGAGTGAGTTACAGGCTGGAATCTAATCGAGGGGTTCGGGGATGGTTTATATGTAGAATAACAGATACCCGGGAGTGAGTTACAGGCAGCAATCTAATCGTGGAGTTCGGGGTGGTTTATACATAGAATAACAGATACCCGGGAGTGAGTTACCGACTGGAATCTAATCGAGGGGTTCGGGGAGGTTTATATATAGAATAACAGATACCTGGGAGTGAGTTACAGACTGGAATCTAATCGAGGTGTTCAGGGTGGATTATATACAGAATAACAGATACCCGGGAGTGAGTTACAGACTGGAATCTAATCGAGGGGTTCGGGGTGGTTTATATATAGAATAACAGATACCCGGGAGTGAGTTACAGACTGAAATCTAATCGAGGGGTTCGGGGTGGTTTATATATAGAATAACAGATACCCGGGAGTGAGTTACAGACTGGAATCTAATCGAGGGGTTCGGGGTGGTTTATATATAGAATAACAGATACCCGGGAGTGAGTTGCAGACTGGAATCTAATCGAGGGGTTCGGGGATGGTTTATATATAGAATAACAGATACCCGGGAGTGAGTTACAGACTGGAATCTAATCGAGGGGTTCGGGGTGGTTTATATATAGAATAACAGATACCCGGGAGAGAGTTACAGACTGGTATCTAATCGAGGGGTTTGGGGTGGTTAATATATAGAATAACAGATACCCGGGAGTGAGTTACAGACTGGAATCTAATCGAGGGGTTCGGGGAGGTTTATATATAGAATAACAGATACCCGGGAGTGAGTTACAGACTGGAATCTAATCGAGGGGTTCGGGGATGGTTTATATATAGAATAACAGATACCCGGGAGTGAGTTACAGACTGGAATCTAATCGAGGGGTTCGGGGATGGTTTATATATAGAATAACAGATACCCGGGAGTGAGTTACAGACTGGAATCTAATCGAGGGGTTCGGGGATGGTTTATATGTAGAATAACAGATACCCGGGAGTGAGTTACAGACTGGAATCTAATCGAGGGGTTCGGGGTGGTTTATATATAGAATAACAGATACCCGGGAGTGAGTTACAGACTGGAATCTAATCGAGGGGTTCGGGGTGGTTTATATATATAGAATAACAGATACCCGCGAGTGAGTTACAGACTGGAATCTAATCGAGTGGTTCGGGGAGGTTTATATATAGAATAACAGACACCCGGGAGTGAGTTACAGACTGGAATCTAATCGAGGGGTTCGGGGTGGTTTCTATATAGAATAACAGATACCCGGGAGTGAGTTACAGACTGGAATCTAATCGAGGGGTTCGGGGTGGTTTATAGATAGAATAACAGATACCCGGGAGTGAGTTACAGACTGGAATCTAATCGAGGGGTTCGGGGTGGTTTATATATAGAATAACAGACACCCGGGAGTTAGTTACAGACTGGAATCTAATCGAGGGGTTCGGGGTGGTTTATGTATAGAATAACAGATACCCGGGAGTGAGTTACAGACTGCAATCTAATCGAGGGGTTCGGGGTGGTTTATATATAGAATAACAGATACCCGGGAGTGAGTTACAGACTGGAATCTAATCAAGGGGTTCGGGGTGGTTTATATATAGAATAACAGATACCCGGGAGTGAGTTACAGACTGGAATCTAATCGAGGGGTTCGGGGTGGTTTATATATAGAATAACAGATACCCGGGAGTGAGTTACAGACTGGAATCTAATCGAGGTGTTCAAGGTGGATTATATACAGAATAACAGATACCCGGGAATGAGTTCCAGACTGGAATCTAATCAAGTGGTTCAGGGTGGATTATATTCAGAATAACAGATACCCGGGAGTGAGTTACAGACCGGAATCTAATCGAGGGGTTCGGGGTGGTTTATATATAGAATAACAGATACCCGGGAGTGAGTTACAGACTGGAATCTAATCGAGGGGTTCGGTGTGGTTTATATATAGAATAACAGATACCCGGGAGTGAGTTACAGACTGGAATCTAATCGAGGTGTTCAGGGTGGATTATATTCAGAATAACAGATACCCGGCAGTGAGTTACAGACCGGAATCTAATCGAGGGGTTCGGGGTGGTTTATATATAGAATAACAGATACCCGGGAGTGAGTTACAGACTGGAATCTAATCAAGGGGTTCGGGGTGGTTTATATATAGAACAACAGATACCCGGGAGTGAGTTACAGACTGGAATCTAATCGAGGGGTTCGGGGTGGTTTATATATAGAATAACAGATACCCAGGAGTGAGTTACAGACTGGAATCTAATCGAGGGGTTCGGGGAGGATTATATACAGAATAACAGATACCCAGGAGTGAGTTACAGACTGGAATCTAATCGAGGTGTTCAAGGTGGATTATATACAGAATAACAGATACCCGGGAGTGAGTTACAGACTGGAATCTAATCGAGGGGTTCGCGGTGGTTTATATATAGAATAACCGATACCCGGGAGTGAGTTACAGACGGGAAACGAATCGAGGGGTTCGGGGTGGTTTATATATAGAATAACAGATACCCGGGAGTGAATTACAGACTGGAATCTAATCGAGGGGTTCGGGGCGGTTTACACTTAGAAAAACAGATACCCGGGAGTGAGTTACAAACTGGAATCTCATCGAGGGGTTCAGGGTGGTTTATATATAGCATAACAGATACCCGGGAGTGAGTTACAGACTGGAATCCAATCGAGGGGTTCGGGGAGGTTTATATATAGAATAACAGATAACCGGGAGTGAGTTACAGACTGGAATCTAATCGAGGTGTTCAGGGTGGATTATATCCAGAATAACAGATACCCGGGAGTGAGTTACAGACTGGAATCTAATCGAGGTGTTCGGGGTGGTTTATATATAGAATAACAGATACCCGGGAGTGAGTTACAGACTGGAATCTAATCGAGGTGTTCGGGGTGGTTTACATATAGAATAACAGATACCCGGGAGTGAGTTACTGACTGGAATCTAATCGAGGTGTTCGGGGTGGTTTATATATAGAATAACAGATACCCGGGAGTGAGTTACAGACTGGAATCTAATCGAGGTGTTCGGGGTGGTTTACATATAGAATAACAGATACCCGGGAGTGAGTTACTGACTGGAATCTAATCGAGGGGTTCGGGGTGGTTTATATATAGAATAACAGATACCCGGGAGTGAGTAACAGACTGGAATCTAATCGAGGGGTTCGGGGTGGTTTATATATAGAATAACAGATACCCGGGAGTGAGTTACTGACTGGAATCTAATCGAGGGGTTCGGGGTGGTTTATATATAGAATAACAGATCCCCGGGAGTGAGTTACAGACTGGAATCTAATCAAGGGGTTCGGGGTGGTTTACACTTAGAATAACAGATACCCAGGAGTGAGTTACAGACTGGAATCTAATCAAGGCGTTCGGGGAGGTTTATATACAGAATAACAGATACCCGGGAGTGAGTTACAGACTGGAATCTAATCGAGGGGTTCAGGGTGGTTTATATACAGAATAACAGATACCCGGGAGTGAGTTACAGACTGGAATCTAATCGAGTGGTTCAGGGTGGTTTATGTACAGAATAACAGATACCCGGGAGTGAGTTACAGACTGGAATCTAATCGAGGGGTTCGGGGTGGTTTATATATAGAATAACAGATACCCGGGAGTGAGTTACAGACTGGAATCAAATCGAGGGGTTCGGGGATGGTTTATATATAGAATAACAGATACCCGGGAGTGAGTTACAGACTGGAATCTAATCGAGGGGATCGGGGAGGTTTATATCCAGAATAACAGATACCCAGGAGTGAGTTACAGACTGGAATCTAATCGAGGGGTTCGGGGATGGTTTATAAAGAGAATAACAGATACCCGGGAGTGAGTTACAGACTGGAATCTAATCGAGGTGTTCAAGGTGGATTATATACAGAATAACAGATACCCGGGAGTGAGTTACAGACTGGAATCTAATCGAGGGGTTCGCGGTGGTTTATATATAGAATAACCGATACCCGGGAGTGAGTTACAGACTGGAAACGAATCGAGGGGTTCGGGGTGGTTTATATATAGAATAACAGATACCCGGGAGTGAATTACAGACTGGAATCTAATCGAGGGGTTCGGGGCGGTTTACACTTAGAATAACAGATACCCGGGAGTGAGTTACAAACTGGAATCTCATCGAGGGGTTCGGGGTGGTTTATATATAGCATAACAGATACCCGGGAGTGAGTTACAGACTGGAATCCAATCGAGGGGTTCGGGGAGGTTTATATATAGAATAACAGATAACCGGGAGTGAGTTACAGACTGGAATCTAATCGAGGTGTTCAGGGTGGATTATATCCAGAATAACAGATACCCGGGAGTGAGTTACAGACTGGAATCTAATCGAGGTGTTCGGGGTGGTTTATATATAGAATAACAGATACCCGGGAGTGAGTTACAGACTGGAATCTAATCGAGGTGTTCGGGGTGGTTTACATATAGAATAACAGATACCCGGGAGTGAGTTACTGACTGGAATCTAATCGAGGTGTTCGGGGTGGTTTATATATAGAATAACAGATACCCGGGAGTGAGTTACAGACTGGAATCTAATCGAGGTGTTCGGGGTGGTTTACATATAGAATAACAGATACCCGGGAGTGAGTTACTGACTGGAATCTAATCGAGGGGTTCGGGGTGGTTTATATATAGAATAACAGATACCCGGGAGTGAGTAACAGACTGGAATCTAATCGAGGGGTTCGGGGTGGTTTATATATAGAATAACAGATACCCGGGAGTGAGTTACTGACTGGAATCTAATCGAGGGGTTCGGGGTGGTTTATATATAGAATAACAGATCCCCGGGAGTGAGTTACAGACTGGAATCTAATCAAGGGGTTCGGGGTGGTTTACACTTAGAATAACAGATACCCGGGAGTGAGTTACAGACTGGAATCTAATCAAGGCGTTCGGGGAGGTTTATATACAGAATAACAGATACCCGGGAGTGAGTTACAGACTGGAATCTAATCGAGGGGTTCAGGGTGGTTTATATACAGAATAACAGATACCCGGGAGTGAGTTACAGACTGGAATCTAATCGAGTGGTTCAGGGTGGTTTATGTGCAGAATAACAGATACCCGGGAGTGAGTTACAGACTGGAATCTAATCGAGGGGTTCGGGGTGGTTTATATATAGAATAACAGATACCCGGGAGTGAGTTACAGACTGGAATCAAATCGAGGGGTTCGGGGTGGTTTACACTTAGAATAACAGATACCCGGGAGTGAGTTGCAGACTGGAATCTAATCGAGGGGTTCAGGGTGGTTTATATACAGAATAACAGATACCCGGGAGTGAGTTACAGACTGGAATCTAATCGAGTGGTTCAGGGTGGTTTATGTACAGAATAACAGATACCCGGGAGTGAGTTACAGACTGGAATCTAATCGAGGGGTTCGGGGTGGTTTATATATAGAATAACAGATACCCGGGAGTGAGTTACAGACTGGAATCAAATCGAGGGGTTCGGGGATGGTTTATATATAGAATAACAGATACCCGGGAGTGAGTTACAGACTGGAATCTAATCGAGGGGATCGGGGTGGTTTCCATATAGAATAACAGATACCCGGGAGTGAGTTACTGACTGGAATCTAATCGAGGGGTTCGGGGTGGTTTATATATAGAATAACAGATACCCGGGAGTGAGTTACAGACTGGAATCTCATCGAGGGGTTCGGGGTGGTTTATATATAGAATAACAGATACCCGGGAGTGAGTTACTGACTGGAATCTAATCGAGGGGTTCGGGGTGGTTTATATATAGAATAACAGATCCCCGGGAGTGAGTTACTGACTGGAATCTAATCAAGGGGTTCGGGGTGGTTTACACTTAGAATAACAGATACCCGGGAGTGAGTTACAGACTGGAATCTAATCAAGGCGTTCGGGGAGGTTTATAGACAGAATAACAGATACCCGGGAGTGAGTTACAGACTGGAATCTAATCGAGGGGTTCAGGGTGGTTTATATACAGAATAACAGATACCCGGGAGTGAGTTACAGACTGGAATCTAATCGAGTGGTTCGGGGTGGTTTATATATAGAATAACAGATACCCGGGAGTGAGTTACAGACTGGAATCAAATCGAGGGGTTCGGGGATGGTTTATATATAGAATAACAGATACCCGGGAGTGAGTTACAGACTGGAATCTAATCGAGGGGATCGGGGAGGTTTATATCCAGAATAACAGATACCCAGGAGTGAGTTACAGACTGGAATCTAATCGAGGGGTTCGGGGATGGTTTATAAAGAGAATAACAGATGCCCGGGAGTGAGTTACAGACTGGAATCTAATCGAGGGGTTCGGGGTGGTTTATATATAGAATAACAGATACCCGGGAGAGAGTTACAGACTGGTATCTAATCGAGGGGTTTGGGGCGGTTTCTATATAGAATAACAGATACCCGGGAGTGAGTTACAGACTGGAATCTAATCGAGGGGTTTGGGGAGGTTTATATATAGAATAACAGATACCCGGGAGTGAGTTACAGACTGGAATCTAATCAAGGGGTTCGGGGTGGTTTACACTTAGAATAACAGATACCCGGGAGTGAGTTACAGACTGGAATCTAATCAAGGCGTTCGGGGAGGTTTATATACAGAATAACAGATACCCGGGAGTGAGTTACAGACTGGAATCTAATCGAGGGGTTCAGGGTGGTTTATATACAGAATAACAGATACCCGGGAGTGAGTTACAGACTGGAATCTAATCGAGTGGTTCAGGGTGGTTTATGTACAGAATAACAGATACCCGGGAGTGAGTTACAGACTGGAATCTAATCGAGGGGTTCGGGGTGGTTTATATATAGAATAACAGATACCCGGGAGTGAGTTACAGACTGGAATCAAATCGAGGGGTTCGGGGATGGTTTATATATAGAATAACAGATACCCGGGAGTGAGTTACAGACTGGAATCTAATCGAGGGGATCGGGGAGGTTTATATCCAGAATAACAGATACCCAGGAGTGAGTTACAGACTGGAATCTAATCGAGGGGTTCGGGGATGGTTTATAAAGAGAATAACAGATACCCGGGAGTGAGTTACAGACTGGAATCTAATCGAGGTGTTCAAGGTGGATTATATACAGAATAACAGATACCCGGGAGTGAGTTACAGACTGGAATCTAATCGAGGGGTTCGCGGTGGTTTATATATAGAATAACCGATACCCGGGAGTGAGTTACAGACTGGAAACGAATCGAGGGGTTCGGGGTGGTTTATATATAGAATAACAGATACCCGGGAGTGAATTACAGACTGGAATCTAATCGAGGGGTTCGGGGCGGTTTACACTTAGAATAACAGATACCCGGGAGTGAGTTACAAACTGGAATCTCATCGAGGGGTTCGGGGTGGTTTATATATAGCATAACAGATACCCGGGAGTGAGTTACAGACTGGAATCCAATCGAGGGGTTCGGGGAGGTTTATATATAGAATAACAGATAACCGGGAGTGAGTTACAGACTGGAATCTAATCGAGGTGTTCAGGGTGGATTATATCCAGAATAACAGATACCCGGGAGTGAGTTACAGACTGGAATCTAATCGAGGTGTTCGGGGTGGTTTATATATAGAATAACAGATACCCGGGAGTGAGTTACAGACTGGAATCTAATCGAGGTGTTCGGGGTGGTTTACATATAGAATAACAGATACCCGGGAGTGAGTTACTGACTGGAATCTAATCGAGGTGTTCGGGGTGGTTTATATATAGAATAACAG
This sequence comes from Mustelus asterias, assembly GCF_964213995.1. Taxonomy (NCBI): domain Eukaryota; kingdom Metazoa; phylum Chordata; class Chondrichthyes; order Carcharhiniformes; family Triakidae; genus Mustelus; species Mustelus asterias. Next base: position 418,043 of record NC_135832.1, on the reverse strand, counting down.
ATACCCGGGAGTGAGTTACAGACTGGAATCTAATCGAGGTGTTCGGGGTGGTTTACATATAGAATAACAGATACCCGGGAGTGAGTTACTGACTGGAATCTAATCGAGGGGTTCGGGGTGGTTTATATATAGAATAACAGATACCCGGGAGTGAGTAACAGACTGGAATCTAATCGAGGGGTTCGGGGTGGTTTATATATAGAATAACAGATACCCGGGAGTGAGTTACTGACTGGAATCTAATCGAGGGGTTCGGGGTGGTTTATATATAGAATAACAGATCCCCGGGAGTGAGTTACAGACTGGAATCTAATCAAGGGGTTCGGGGTGGTTTACACTTAGAATAACAGATACCCGGGAGTGAGTTACAGACTGGAATCTAATCAAGGCGTTCGGGGAGGTTTATATACAGAATAACAGATACCCGGGAGTGAGTTACAGACTGGAATCTAATCGAGGGGTTCAGGGTGGTTTATATACAGAATAACAGATACCCGGGAGTGAGTTACAGACTGGAATCTAATCGAGTGGTTCAGGGTGGTTTATGTGCAGAATAACAGATACCCGGGAGTGAGTTACAGACTGGAATCTAATCGAGGGGTTCGGGGTGGTTTATATATAGAATAACAGATACCCGGGAGTGAGTTACAGACTGGAATCAAATCGAGGGGTTCGGGGTGGTTTACACTTAGAATAACAGATACCCGGGAGTGAGTTGCAGACTGGAATCTAATCGAGGGGTTCAGGGTGGTTTATATACAGAATAACAGATACCCGGGAGTGAGTTACAGACTGGAATCTAATCGAGTGGTTCAGGGTGGTTTATGTACAGAATAACAGATACCCGGGAGTGAGTTACAGACTGGAATCTAATCGAGGGGTTCGGGGTGGTTTATATATAGAATAACAGATACCCGGGAGTGAGTTACAGACTGGAATCAAATCGAGGGGTTCGGGGATGGTTTATATATAGAATAACAGATACCCGGGAGTGAGTTACAGACTGGAATCTAATCGAGGGGATCGGGGTGGTTTCCATATAGAATAACAGATACCCGGGAGTGAGTTACTGACTGGAATCTAATCGAGGGGTTCGGGGTGGTTTATATATAGAATAACAGATACCCGGGAGTGAGTTACAGACTGGAATCTCATCGAGGGGTTCGGGGTGGTTTATATATAGAATAACAGATACCCGGGAGTGAGTTACTGACTGGAATCTAATCGAGGGGTTCGGGGTGGTTTATATATAGAATAACAGATCCCCGGGAGTGAGTTACTGACTGGAATCTAATCAAGGGGTTCGGGGTGGTTTACACTTAGAATAACAGATACCCGGGAGTGAGTTACAGACTGGAATCTAATCAAGGCGTTCGGGGAGGTTTATAGACAGAATAACAGATACCCGGGAGTGAGTTACAGACTGGAATCTAATCGAGGGGTTCAGGGTGGTTTATATACAGAATAACAGATACCCGGGAGTGAGTTACAGACTGGAATCTAATCGAGTGGTTCGGGGTGGTTTATATATAGAATAACAGATACCCGGGAGTGAGTTACAGACTGGAATCAAATCGAGGGGTTCGGGGATGGTTTATATATAGAATAACAGATACCCGGGAGTGAGTTACAGACTGGAATCTAATCGAGGGGATCGGGGAGGTTTATATCCAGAATAACAGATACCCAGGAGTGAGTTACAGACTGGAATCTAATCGAGGGGTTCGGGGATGGTTTATAAAGAGAATAACAGATGCCCGGGAGTGAGTTACAGACTGGAATCTAATCGAGGGGTTCGGGGTGGTTTATATATAGAATAACAGATACCCGGGAGAGAGTTACAGACTGGTATCTAATCGAGGGGTTTGGGGCGGTTTCTATATAGAATAACAGATACCCGGGAGTGAGTTACAGACTGGAATCTAATCGAGGGGTTTGGGGAGGTTTATATATAGAATAACAGATACCCGGGAGTGAGTTACAGACTGGAATCTAATCGAGGGGTTCGGGGATGGTTTATATATAGAATAACAGATACCCGGGAGTGAGTTACAGACTGGAATCTAATCGAGGGGTTTGGGGATGGTTTATAGATAGAATAACAGATACCCGGGAGTGAGTTACAGACTGGAATCTAATCGAGGGGTTCGGGTGGTTTATATATAGAATAACAGATACCCGGGAGTGAGTTACAGACTGGAATCTAATCGAGGGGTTCGGGGTGGTTTATATATAGAATAACAGACACCCGGGAGTGAGTTACAGACTGGAATCTAATCGAGGGGTTCGGGGTGGTTTATATATAGAATAACAGATACCCGGGAGTGAGTTACAGACTGGAATCTAATCGAGGGGTTCGGGGTGGTTTATATATGGAATAACAGATACCCGGGAGTGAGTTACAGACTGGAATCTAATCGAGTGGTTCGGGGAGGTTTATATATAGAATAACAGATACCCGGGAGTGAGTTACAGACTGGAATCTAATCGAGGGGTTCGGGGTGGTTTATATATAGAATAACAGATACCCGGGAGTGAGTTACAGACTGGAATCAAATCGAGGGGTTCGGGGTGGTTTATATATAGAATAACAGACACCCGGGAGTGAGTTACAGACTGGAATCTAATCGAGGGGTTCGGGGTGGTTTATATATAGAATAACAGATACCCGGGAGTGAGTTACAGGCTGGAATCTAATCGAGGGGTTCGGGGATGGTTTATATGTAGAATAACAGATACCCGGGAGTGAGTTACAGGCAGCAATCTAATCGTGGAGTTCGGGGTGGTTTATACATAGAATAACAGATACCCGGGAGTGAGTTACCGACTGGAATCTAATCGAGGGGTTCGGGGAGGTTTATATATAGAATAACAGATACCCGGGAGTGAGTTACAGACTGGAATCTAATCGAGGTGTTCAGGGTGGATTATATACAGAATAACAGATACCCGGGAGTGAGATACAGACTGAAATCTAATCGAGGGGTTCGGGGTGGTTTATATATAGAATAACAGATACCCGGGAGTGAGTTACAGACTGGAATCAAATCGAGGGGTTCGGGGATGGTTTATATATAGAATAACAGATACCCGGGAGTGAGTTACAGACTGGAATCTAATCAAGGCGTTCGGGGAGGTTTATATACAGAATAACAGATACCCGGGAGTGAGTTACAGACTGGAATCTAATCGAGGGGTTCAGGGTGGTTTATATACAGAATAACAGATACCCGGGAGTGAGTTACAGACTGGAATCTAATCGAGTGGTTCAGGGTGGTTTATGTGCAGAATAACAGATACCCGGGAGTGAGTTACAGACTGGAATCTAATCGAGGGGTTCGGGGTGGTTTATATATAGAATAACAGATACCCGGGAGTGAGTTACAGACTGGAATCAAATCGAGGGGTTCGGGGATGGTTTATATATAGAATAACAGATACCCGGGAGTGAGTTACAGACTGGAATCTAATCGAGGGGATCGGGGAGGTTTTTATCCAGAATAACAGATACCCAGGAGTGAGTTACAGACTGGAATCTAATCGAGGGGTTCGGGGATGGTTTATAAAGAGAATAACAGATACCCGGGAGTGAGTTACAGACTGGAATCTAATCGAGGGGTTCGGGGTGGTTTATATATAGAATAACAGATACCCGGGAGAGAGTTACAGACTGGTATCTAATCGAGGGGTTTGGGGCGGTTTCTATATAGAATAACAGATACCCGGGAGTGAGTTACAGACTGGAATCTAATCGAGGGGTTTGGGGAGGTTTATATATAGAATAACAGATACCCGGGAGTGAGTTACAGACTGGAATCTAATCGAGGGGTTCGGGGATGGTTTATATATAGAATAACAGATACCCGGGAGTGAGTTACAGACTGGAATCTAATCGAGGGGTTTGGGGATGGTTTATAGATAGAATAACAGATACCCGGGAGTGAGTTACAGACTGGAATCTAATCGAGGGGTTCGGGTGGTTTATATATAGAATAACAGATACCCGGGAGTGAGTTACAGACTGGAATCTAATCGAGGGGTTCGGGGTGGTTTATATATAGAATAACAGACACCCGGGAGTGAGTTACAGACTGGAATCCAATCGAGGGGTTCGGGGTGGTTTATATATAGAATAACAGATACCCGGGAGTGAGTTACAGACTGGAATCTAATCGAGGGGTTCGGGGTGGTTTATATATGGAATAACAGATACCCGGGAGTGAGTTACTGACTGGAATCTAATCGAGGGGTTCAGGGTGGTTTATATATAGAATAACAGATACCCGGGAGTGAGTTACAGACTGGAATCTAATCGAGGGGTTCGCGGTGGTTCATATATAGAATAACCGATACCCGGGAGTGAGTTACAGACTGGAAACGAATCGAGGGGTTCGGGGTGGTTTATATATAGAATAACAGATACCCGGGAGTGAATTACAGACTGGAATCTAATCGAGGGGTTCGGGGCGGTTTACACTTAGAATAACAGATACCCGGGAGTGAGTTACAAACTGGAATCTCATCGAGGGGTTCGGGGTGGTTTATATATAGCATAACAGATACCCGGGAGTGAGTTACAGACTGGAATCCAATCGAGGGGTTCGGGGAGGTTTATATATAGAATAACAGATAACCGGGAGTGAGTTACAGACTGGAATCTAATCGAGGTGTTCAGGGTGGATTATATCCAGAATAACAGATACCCGGGAGTGAGTTACAGACTGGAATCTAATCGAGGTGTTCGGGGTGGTTTATATATAGAATAACAGATACCCGGGAGTGAGTTACAGACTGGAATCTAATCGAGGTGTTCGGGGTGGTTTCCATATAGAATAACAGATACCCGGGAGTGAGTTACTGACTGGAATCTAATCGAGGGGTTCGGGGTGGTTTATATATAGAATAACAGATACCCGGGAGTGAGTTACAGACTGGAATCTAATCGAGGGGTTCGGGGTGGTTTATATATAGAATAACAGATACCCGGGAGTGAGTTACTGACTGGAATCTAATCGAGGGGTTCGGGGTGGTTTATATATAGAATAACAGATCCCCGGGAGTGAGTTACAGACTGGAATCTAATCAAGGGGTTCGGGGTGGTTTACACTTAGAATAACAGATACCCGGGAGTGAGTTACAGACTGGAATCTAATCGAGGGGTTCAGGGTGGTTTATATACAGAATAACAGATACCCGGGAGTGAGTTACAGACTGGAATCTAATCGAGTGGTTCAGGGTGGTTTATGTACAGAATAACAGATACCCGGGAGTGAGTTACAGACTGGAATCTAATCGAGGGGTTCGGGGTGGTTTATATATAGAATAACAGATACCCGGGAGTGAGTTACAGACTGGAATCAAATCGAGGGGTTCGGGGATGGTTTATATATAGAATAACAGATACCCGGGAGTGAGTTACAGACTGGAATCTAATCGAGGGGATCGGGGTGGTTTCCATATAGAATAACAGATACCCGGGAGTGAGTTACTGACTGGAATCTAATCGAGGGGTTCGGGGTGGTTTATATATAGAATAACAGATACCCGGGAGTGAGTTACAGACTGGAATCTCATCGAGGGGTTCGGGGTGGTTTATATATAGAATAACAGATACCCGGGAGTGAGTTACTGACTGGAATCTAATCGAGGGGTTCGGGGTGGTTTATATATAGAATAACAGATCCCCGGGAGTGAGTTACTGACTGGAATCTAATCAAGGGGTTCGGGGTGGTTTACACTTAGAATAACAGATACCCGGGAGTGAGTTACAGACTGGAATCTAATCAAGGCGTTCGGGGAGGTTTATATACAGAATAACAGATACCCGGGAGTGAGTTACAGACTGGAATCTAATCGAGGGGTTCAGGGTGGTTTATATACAGAATAACAGATACCCGGGAGTGAGTTACAGACTGGAATCTAATCGAGTGGTTCAGGGTGGTTTATGTACAGAATAACAGATACCCGGGAGTGAGTTACAGACTGGAATCTAATCGAGGGGTTCGGGGTGGTTTATATATAGAATAACAGATACCCGGGAGTGAGTTACAGACTGGAATCAAATCGAGGGGTTCGGGGATGGTTTATATATAGAATAACAGATACCCGGGAGTGAGTTACAGACTGGAATCTAATCGAGGGGATCGGGGAGGTTTATATCCAGAATAACAGATACCCAGGAGTGAGTTACAGACTGGAATCTAATCGAGGGGTTCGGGGATGGTTTATAAAGAGAATAACAGATGCCCGGGAGTGAGTTACAGACTGGAATCTAATCGAGGGGTTCGGGGTGGTTTATATATAGAATAACAGATACCCGGGAGAGAGTTACAGACTGGTATCTAATCGAGGGGTTTGGGGCGGTTTCTATATAGAATAACAGATACCCGGGAGTGAGTTACAGACTGGAATCTAATCGAGGGGTTTGGGGAGGTTTATATATAGAATAACAGATACCCGGGAGTGAGTTACAGACTGGAATCTAATCGAGGGGTTCGGGGATGGTTTATATATAGAATAACAGATACCCGGGAGTGAGTTACAGACTGGAATCTAATCGAGGGGTTTGGGGATGGTTTATAGATAGAATAACAGATACCCGGGAGTGAGTTACAGACTGGAATCTAATCGAGGGGTTCGGGTGGTTTATATATAGAATAACAGATACCCGGGAGTGAGTTACAGACTGGAATCTAATCGAGGGGTTCGGGGTGGTTTATATATAGAATAACAGACACCCGGGAGTGAGTTACAGACTGGAATCTAATCGAGGGGTTTGGGGTGGTTTATATATAGAATAACAGATACCCGGGAGTGAGTTACAGACTGGAATCTTATCGAGGGGTTCGGGGTGGTTTATATATGGAATAACAGATCCCCGGGAGTGAGTTACAGACTGGAATCTAATCGAGTGGTTCGGGGAGGTTTATGTATAGAATAACAGATACCCGGGAGTGAGTTACAGACTGGAATCTAATCGAGGGGTTCGGGGTGGTTTATATATAGAATAACAGATACCCGGGAGTGAGTTACAGACTGGAATCAAATCGAGGGGTTCGGGGTGGTTTATATATAGAATAACAGACACCCGGGAGTGAGTTACAGACTGGAATCTAATCGAGGGGTTCGGGGTGGTATATATATAGAATAACAGATACCCGGGAGTGAGTTACAGGCTGGAATCTAATCGAGGGGTTCGGGGATGGTTTATATGTAGAATAACAGATACCCGGGACTGAGTTACAGGCAGCAATCTAATCGTGGAGTTCGGGGTGGTTTATACATAGAATAACAGATACCCGGGAGTGGGTTACCGACTGGAATCTAATCGAGGGGTTCGGGGAGGTTTATATATAGAATAACAGATACCCGGGAGTGAGTTACAGACTGGAATCTAATCGAGGTGTTCAGGGTGGATTATATACAGAATAACAGATACCCGGGAGTGAGTTACAGACTGGAATCTAATCGAGGGGTTCGGGGTGGTTTATATATAGAATAACAGATACCCGGGAGTGAGATACAGACTGAAATCTAATCGAGGGGTTCGGGGTGGTTTATATATAGAATAACAGATACCCGGGAGTGAGTTACAGACTGGAATCTAATCGAGGGGTTCGGGGTGGTTTATATATAGAATAACAGATACCCGGGAGTGAGTTACAGACTGGAATCTAATCGAGGGGTTCGGGGATGGTTTATATATAGAATAACAGATACCCGGGAGTGAGTTACAGACTGGAATCTAATCGAGGGGTTCGGGGTGGTTTATATATAGAATAACAGATACCCGGGAGAGAGTTACAGACTGGTATCTAATCGAGGGGTTTGGGGTGGTTTTCTATAGAATAACAGATACCCGGGAGTGAGTTACAGACTGGAATCTAATCGAGGGGTTCGGGGAGGTTTATATATAGAATAACAGATACCCGGGAGTGAGTTACAGACTGGAATCTAATCGAGGGGTTCGGGGATGGTTTATATATAGAATAACAGATACCCGGGAGTGAGTTACAGACTGGAATCTAATCGAGGGGTTCGGGGATGGTTTATATATAGAATAACAGATACCCGGGAGTGAGTTACAGACTGGAATCTAATCGAGGGGTTCGGGGATGGTTTATATATAGAATAACAGATACCCGGGAGTGAGTTACAGACTGGAATCTAATCGAGGGGTTCGGGGTGGTTTATATATAGAATAACAGATACCCGGGAGTGAGTTACAGACTGGAATCTAATCGAGGGGTTCGGGGTGGTTTATATATATAGAATAACAGATACCCGCGAGTGAGTTACAGACTGGAATCTAATCGAGTGGTTCGGGGAGGTTTATATATAGAATAACAGACACCCGGGAGTGAGTTACAGACTGGAATCTAATCGAGGGCTTCGGGCTGGTTTATATATAGAATAACAGATACCCGGGAGTGAGTTACAGACTGGAATCTAATCGAGGGGTTCGGGGTGGTTTATAGATAGAATAACAGATACCCGGGAGTGAGTTACAGACTGGAATCTAATCGAGGGGTTCGGGGTGGTTTATATATAGAATAACAGACACCCGGGAGTTAGTTACAGACTGGAATCTAATCGAGGGGTTCGGGGTGGTTTATGTATAGAATAACAGATACCCGGGAGTGAGTTACAGACTGCAATCTAATCGAGGGGTTCGGGGTGGTTTATATATAGAATAACAGATACCCGGGAGTGAGTTACAGACTGGAATCTAATCAAGGGGTTCGGGGTGGTTTATATATAGAATAACAGATACCCGGGAGTGAGTTACAGACTGGAATCTAATCGAGGGGTTCGGGGTGGTTTATATATAGAATAACAGATACCCGGGAGTGAGTTACAGACTGGAATCTAATCGAGGTGTTCAAGGTGGATTATATACAGAATAACAGATACTCGGGAATGAGTTACAGACTGGAATCTAATCAAGTGGTTCAGGGTGGATTATATTCAGAATAACAGATACCCGGGAGTGAGTTACAGACCGGAATCTAATCGAGGGGTTCGGGGTGGTTTATATATAGAATAACAGATACCCGGGAGTGAGTTACAGACTGGAATCTAATCGAGGGGTTCGGTGTGGTTTATATATAGAATAACAGATACCCGGGAGTGAGTTACAGACTGGAATCTAATCGAGGTGTTCAGGGTGGATTATATTCAGAATAACAGATACCCGGCAGTGAGTTACAGACTGGAATCTAATCGAGGGGTTCGGGGTGGTTTATATAGAGAATAACAGATACCCGGGAGTGAGTTACAGACTGGAATCTAATCGAGGGGTTCGGGGTGGTTTATATATAGAATAACAGATACCCGGGAGTGAGTTACAGACTGGAATCTAATCAAGGGGTTCGGGGTGGTTTATATATAGAACAACAGATACCCGGGAGTGAGTTACAGACTGGAATCTAATCGAGGGGTTCGGGGTGGTTTATATATAGAATAACAGATACCCAGGAGTGAGTTACAGACTGGAATCTAATCGAGGGGTTCGGGGAGGTTTATATACAGAATAACAGATACCCAGGAGTGAGTTACAGACTGGAATCTAATCGAGGTGTTCAAGGTGGATTATATACAGAATAACAGATACCCGGGAGTGAGTTACAGACTGGAATCTAATCGAGGGGTTCGCGGTGGTTTATATATAGAATAACCGATACCCGGGAGTGAGTTACAGACTGGAAACGAATCGAGGGGTTCGGGGTGGTTTATATATAGAATAACAGATACCCGGGAGTGAATTACAGACTGGAATCTAATCGAGGGGTTCGGGGCGGTTTACACTTAGAATAACAGATACCCGGGAGTGAGTTACAAACTGGAATCTCATCGAGGGGTTCGGGGTGGTTTATATATAGCATAACAGATACCCGGGAGTGAGTTACAGACTGGAATCCAATCGAGGGGTTCGGGGAGGTTTATATATAGAATAACAGATAACCGGGAGTGAGTTACAGACTGGAATCTAATCGAGGTGTTCAGGGTGGATTATATCCAGAATAACAGATACCCGGGAGTGAGTTACAGACTGGAATCTAATCGAGGTGTTCGGGGTGGTTTATATATAGAATAACAGATACCCGGGAGTGAGTTACAGACTGGAATCTAATCGAGGTGTTCGGGGTGGTTTACATATAGAATAACAGATACCCGGGAGTGAGTTACTGACTGGAATCTAATCGAGGTGTTCGGGGTGGTTTATATATAGAATAACAGATACCCGGGAGTGAGTTACAGACTGGAATCTAATCGAGGTGTTCGGGGTGGTTTACATATAGAATAACAGATACCCGGGAGTGAGTTACTGACTGGAATCTAATCGAGGGGTTCGGGGTGGTTTATATATAGAATAACAGATACCCGGGAGTGAGTAACAGACTGGAATCTAATCGAGGGGTTCGGGGTGGTTTATATATAGAATAACAGATACCCGGGAGTGAGTTACTGACTGGAATCTAATCGAGGGGTTCGGGGTGGTTTATATATAGAATAACAGATCCCCGGGAGTGAGTTACAGACTGGAATCTAATCAAGGGGTTCGGGGTGGTTTACACTTAGAATAACAGATACCCGGGAGTGAGTTACAGACTGGAATCTAATCAAGGCGTTCGGGGAGGTTTATATACAGAATAACAGATACCCGGGAGTGAGTTACAGACTGGAATCTAATCGAGGGGTTCAGGGTGGTTTATATACAGAATAACAGATACCCGGGAGTGAGTTACAGACTGGAATCTAATCGAGTGGTTCAGGGTGGTTTATGTACAGAATAACAGATACCCGGGAGTGAGTTACAGACTGGAATCTAATCGAGGGGTTCGGGGTGGTTTATATATAGAATAACAGATACCCGGGAGTGAGTTACAGACTGGAATCAAATCGAGGGGTTCGGGGATGGTTTATATATAGAATAACAGATACCCGGGAGTGAGTTCCAGACTGGAATCTAATAGAGGGGATCGGGGAGGTTTATATCCAGAATAACAGATACCCAGGAGTGAGTTACAGACTGGAATCTAATCGAGGGGTTCGGGGATGGTTTATAAAGAGAATAACAGATCCCCGGGAGTGAGTTCCAGACTGGAATCTAATCGAGGGGTTCGGGGTGGTTTATATATAGAATAACAGATACCCGGGAGAGAGTTACAGACTGGTATCTAATCGAGGGGTTTGGGGCGGTTTCTATATAGAATAACAGATACCCGGGAGTGAGTTACAGACTGGAATCTAATCGAGGGGTTTGGGGAGGTTTATATATAGAATAACAGATACCCGGGAGTGAGTTACAGACTGGAATCCAATCGAGGGGTTCGGGGATGGTTTATATATAGAATAACAGATACCCGGGAGTGAGTTACAGACTGGAATCTAATCGAGGGGTTTGGGGATGGTTTATAGATAGAATAACAGATACCCGGGAGTGAGTTACAGACTGGAATCTAATCGAGGGGTTCGGGTGGTTTATATATAGAATAACAGATACCCGGGAGTGAGTTACAGACTGGAATCTAATCGAGGGGTACGGGGTGGTTTATATATAGAATAACAGACACCCGGGAGTGAGTTACAGACTGGAATCTAATCGAGGGGTTCGGGGTGGTTTATATATAGAATAACAGATACCCGGGAGTGAGTTACAGACTGGAATCTAATCGAGGGGTTCAGGGTGGTTTATATATAGAATAACAGATACCCGGGAGTGAGTTACAGACTGGAATCTAATCGAGGGGTTCGCGGTGGTTTATATATAGAATAACCGATACCCGGGAGTGAATTACAGACTGGAAACGAATCGAGGGGTTCGGGGTGGTTTATATATAGAATAACAGATACCCGGGAGTGAATTACAGACTGGAATCTAATCGAGGGGTTCGGGGCGGTTTACACTTAGAATAACAGATACCCGGGAGTGAGTTACAAACTGGAATCTCATCGAGGGGTTCGGGGTGGTTTATATATAGCATAACAGATACCCGGGAGTGAGTTACAGACTGGAATCCAATCGAGGGGTTCGGGGAGGTTTATATATAGAATAACAGATAACCGGGAGTGAGTTACAGACTGGAATCTAATCGAGGTGTTTAGGGTGGATTATATCCAGAATAACAGATACCCGGGAGTGAGTTACAGACTGGAATCTAATCGAGGTGTTCGGGGTGGTTTATATATAGAATAACAGATACCCGGGAGTGAGTTACAGACTGGAATCTAATCGAGGTGTTCGGGGTGGTTTCCATATAGAATAACAGATACCCGGGAGTGAGTTACTGACTGGAATCTAATCGAGGGGTTCGGGGTGGTTTATATATAGAATAACAGATACCCGGGAGTGAGTTACAGACTGGAATCTAATCGAGGGGTTCGGGGTGGTTTATATATAGAATAACAGATACCCGGGAGTGAGTTACTGACTGGAATCTAATCGAGGGGTTCGGGGTGGTTTATATATAGAATAACAGATCCCCGGGAGTGAGTTACAGACTGGAATCTAATCAAGGGGTTCGGGGTGGTTTACACTTAGAATAACAGATACCCGGGAGTGAGTTACAGACTGGAATCTAATCGAGGGGTTCAGGGTGGTTTATATACAGAATAACAGATACCCGGGAGTGAGTTACAGACTGGAATCTAATCGAGTGGTTCAGGGTGGTTTATGTACAGAATAACAGATACCCGGGAGTGAGTTACAGACTGGAATCTAATCGAGGGGTTCGGGGTGGTTTATATATAGAATAACAGATACCCGGGAGTGAGTTACAGACTGGAATCAAATCGAGGGGTTCGGGGATGGTTTATATATAGAATAACAGATACCCGGGAGTGAGTTACAGACTGGAATCTAATCGAGGGGATCGGGGTGGTTTCCATATAGAATAACAGATACCCGGGAGTGAGTTACTGACTGGAATCTAATCGAGGGGTTCGGGGTGGTTTATATATAGAATAACAGATACCCGGGAGTGAGTTACAGACTGGAATCTCATCGAGGGGTTCGGGGTGGTTTATATATAGAATAACAGATACCCGGGAGTGAGTAACTGACTGGAATCTAATCGAGGGGTTCGGGGTGGTTTATATATAGAATAACAGATCCCCGGGAGTGAGTTACAGACTGGAATCTAATCAAGGGGTTCGGGGTGGTTTACACTTAGAATAACAGATACCCGGGAGTGAGTTACAGACTGGAATCCAATCAAGGCGTTCGGGGAGGTTTATATACAGAATAACAGATACCCGGGAGTGAGTTACAGACTGGAATCTAATCGAGGGGTTCAGGGTGGTTTATATACAGAATAACAGATACCCGGGAGTGAGTTACAGACTGGAATCTAATCGAGTGGTTCAGGGTGGTTTATGTACAGAATAACAGATACCCGGGAGTGAGTTACAGACTGGAATCTAATCGAGGGGTTCGGGGTGGTTTATATATAGAATAACAGATACCCGGGAGTGAGTTACAGACTGGAATCAAATCGAGGGGTTCGGGGATGGTTTATATATAGAATAACAGATACCCGGGAGTGAGTTACAGACTGGAATCTAATCGAGGGGATCGGGGAGGTTTATATCCAGAATAACAGATACCCAGGAGTGAGTTACAGACTGGAATCTAATCGAGGGGTTCGGGGTGGTTTATATATAGAATAACAGATACCCGGGAGTGAGTTACAGACTGGAATCAAATCGAGGGGTTCGGGGATGGTTTATATATAGAATAACAGATACCCGGGAGTGAGTTACAGACTGGAATCTAATCGAGGTGTTCGGGGTGGTTTCCATATAGAATAACAGATACCCGGGAGTGAGTTACTGACTGGAATCTAATCGAGGGGTTCGGGGTGGTTTATATATAGAATAACAGATACCCGGGAGTGAGTTACAGACTGGAATCTAATCGAGGGGTTCGGGGTGGTTTATATATAGAATAACAGATACCCGGGAGTGAGTTACTGACTGGAATCTAATCGAGGGGTTCGGGGTGGTTTATATATAGAATAACAGATCCCCGGGAGTGAGTTACAGACTGGAATCTAATCAAGGGGTTCGGGGTGGTTTACACTTAGAATAACAGATACCCGGGAGTGAGTTACAGACTGGAATCTAATCGAGGGGTTCAGGGTGGTTTATATACAGAATAACAGATACCCGGGAGTGAGTTACAGACTGGAATCTAATCGAGTGGTTCAGGGTGGTTTATGTACAGAATAACAGATACCCGGGAGTGAGTTACAGACTGGAATCTAATCGAGGGGTTCGGGGTGGTTTATATATAGAATAACAGATACCCGGGAGTGAGTTACAGACTGGAATCAAATCGAGGGGTTCGGGGATGGTTTATATATAGAATAACAGATACCCGGGAGTGAGTTACAGACTGGAATCTAATCGAGAGGATCGGGGTGGTTTCCATATAGAATAACAGATACCCGGGAGTGAGTTACTGACTGGAATCTAATCGAGGGGTTCGGGGTGGTTTATATATAGAATAACAGATACCCGGGAGTGAGTTACAGACTGGAATCTCATCGAGGGGTTCGGGGTGGTTTATATATAGAATAACAGATACCCGGGAGTGAGTTACTGACTGGAATCTAATCGAGGGGTTCGGGGTGGTTTATATATAGAATAACAGATCCCCGGGAGTGAGTTACAGACTGGAATCTAATCAAGGGGTTCGGGGTGGTTTACACTTAGAATAACAGATACCCGGGAGTGAGTTACAGACTGGAATCTAATCAAGGCGTTCAGGGAGGTTTATATACAGAATAACAGATACCCGGGAGTGAGTTACAGACTGGAATCGAATCGAGGGGTTCAGGGTGGTTTATATACAGAATAACAGATACCCGGGAGTGAGTTACAGACTGGAATCTAATCGAGTGGTTCAGGGTGGTTTATGTACAGAATAACAGATACCCGGGAGTGAGTTACAGACTGGAATCTAATCGAGGGGTTCGGGGTGGTTTATATATAGAATAACAGATACCCGGGAGTGAGTTACAGACTGGAATCAAATCGAGGGGTTCGGGGATGGTTTATATATAGAATAACAGATACCCGGGAGTGAGTTACAGACTGGAATCTAATCGAGGGGATCGGGGAGGTTTATATCCAGAATAACAGATACCCAGGAGTGAGTTACAGACTGGAATCTAATCGAGGGGTTCGGGGATGGTTTATAAAGAGAATAACAGATGCCCGGGAGTGAGTTACAGACTGGAATCTAATCGAGGGGTTCGGGGTGGTTTATATATAGAATAACAGATACCCGGGAGAGAGTTACAGACTGGTATCTAATCGAGGGGTTTGGGGCGGTTTCTATATAGAATAACAGATACCCGGGAGTGAGTTACAGACTGGAATCTAATCGAGGGGTTTGGGGAGGTTTATATATAGAATAACAGATACCCGGGAGTGAGTTACAGACTGGAATCTAATCGAGGGGTTCGGGGATGGTTTATATATAGAATAACAGATACCCGGGAGTGAGTTACAGACTGGAATCTAATCGAGGGGTTTGGGGATGGTTTATAGATAGAATAACAGATACCCGGGAGTGAGTTACAGACTGGAATCTAATCGAGGGGTTCGGGTGGTTTATATATAGAATAACAGATACCCGGGAGTGAGTTACAGACTGGAATCTAATCGAGGGGTTCGGGGTGGTTTATATATAGAATAACAGACACCCGGGAGTGAGTTACAGACTGGAATCTAATCGAGGGGTTCGGGGTGGTTTATATATAGAATAACAGATACCCGGGAGTGAGTTACAGACTGGAATCTAATCGAGGGGTTCGGGGTGGTTTATATATGGAATAACAGATACCCGGGAGTGAGTTACAGACTGGAATCTAATCGAGTGGTTCGGGGAGGTTTATATATAGAATAACAGATACCCGGGAGTGAGTTACAGACTGGAATCTAATCGAGGGGTTCAGGGTGGATTATATTCAGAATAACAGATACCCGGGAGTGAGTTACAGACCGGAATCTAATCGAGGGGTTCGGGGTGGTTTATATATAGAATAACAGATACCCGGGAGTGAGTTACAGACTGGAATCTAATCGAGGGGTTCGGTGTGGTTTATATATAGAATAACAGATACCCGGGAGTGAGTTACAGACTGGAATCTAATCGAGGTGTTCAGGGTGGATTATATTCAGAATAACAGATACCCGGCAGTGAGTTACAGACCGGAATCTAATCGAGGGGTTCGGGGTGGTTTATATATAGAATAACAGATACCCGGGAGTGAGTTACAGACTGGAATCTAATCAAGGGGTTCGGGGTGGTTTATATATAGAACAACAGATACCCGGGAGTGAGTTACAGACTGGAATCTAATCGAGGGGTTCGGGGTGGTTTATATATAGAATAACAGATACCCAGGAGTGAGTTACAGACTGGAATCTAATCGAGGGGTTCGGGGAGGTTTATATACAGAATAACAGATACCCAGGAGTGAGTTACAGACTGGAATCTAATCGAGGTGTTCAAGGTGGATTATATACAGAATAACAGATACCCGGGAGTGAGTTACAGACTGGAATCTAATCGAGGGGTTCGCGGTGGTTTATATATAGAATAACCGATACCCGGGAGTGAGTTACAGACTGGAAACGAATCGAGGGGTTCGGGGTGGTTTATATATAGAATAACAGATACCCGGGAGTGAATTACAGACTGGAATCTAATCGAGGGGTTCGGGGCGGTTTACACTTAGAATAACAGATACCCGGGAGTGAGTTACAAACTGGAATCTCATCGAGGGGTTCGGGGTGGTTTATATATAGCATAACAGATACCCGGGAGTGAGTTACAGACTGGAATCCAATCGAGGGGTTCGGGGAGGTTTATATATAGAATAACAGATAACCGGGAGTGAGTTACAGACTGGAATCTAATCGAGGTGTTCAGGGTGGATTATATCCAGAATAACAGATACCCGGGAGTGAGTTACAGACTGGAATCTAATCGAGGTGTTCGGGGTGGTTTATATATAGAATAACAGATACCCGGGAGTGAGTTACAGACTGGAATCTAATCGAGGTGTTCGGGGTGGTTTACATATGGAATAACAGATACCCGGGAGTGAGTTACTGACTGGAATCTAATCGAGGTGTTCGGGGTGGTTTATATATAGAATAACAGATACCCGGGAGTGAGTTACAGACTGGAATCTAATCGAGGTGTTCGGGGTGGTTTACATATAGAATAACAGATACCCGGGAGTGAGTTACTGACTGGAATCTAATCGAGGGGTTCGGGGTGGTTTATATATAGAATAACAGATACCCGGGAGTGAGTAACAGACTGGAATCTAATCGAGGGGTTCGCGGTGGTTTATATATAGAATAACAGATACCCGGGAGTGAGTTACTGACTGGAATCTAATCGAGGGGTTCGAGGTGGTTTATATATAGAATAACAGATCCCCGGGAGTGAGTTACAGACTGGAATCTAATCAAGGGGTTCGGGGTGGTTTACACTTAGAATAACAGATACCCGGGAGTGAGTTACAGACTGGAATCTAATCAAGGCGTTCGGGGAGGTTTATATACAGAATAACAGATACCCGGGAGTGAGTTACAGACTGGAATCTAATCGAGGGGTTCAGGGTGGTTTATATACAGAATAACAGATACCCGGGAGTGAGTTACAGACTGGAATCTAATCGAGTGGTTCAGGGTGGTTTATGTACAGAATAACAGATACCCGGGAGTGAGTTACAGACTGGAATCTAATCGAGGGGTTCGGGGTGGTTTATATATAGAATAACAGATACCCGGGAGTGAGTTACAGACTGGAATCAAATCGAGGGGTTCGGGGATGGTTTATATATAGAATAACAGATACCCGGGAGTGAGTTACAGACTGGAATCTAATCGAGGGGATCGGGGAGGTTTATATCCAGAATAACAGATACCCAGGAGTGAGTTACAGACTGGAATCTAATCGAGGGGTTCGGGGATGGTTTATAAAGAGAATAACAGATACCCGGGAGTGAGTTACAGACTGGAATCTAATCGAGGGGTTCGGGGTGGTTTATATATAGAATAACAGATACCCGGGAGAGAGTTACAGACTGGTATCTAATCGAGGGGTTTGGGGCGGTTTCTATATAGAATAACAGATACCCGGGAGTGAGTTACAGACTGGAATCTAATCGAGGGGTTTGGGGAGGTTTATATATAGAATAACAGATACCCGGGAGTGAGTTACAGACTGGAATCTAATCGAGGGGTTCGGGGATGGTTTATATATAGAATAACAGATACCCGGGAGTGAGTTACAGACTGGAATCTAATCGAGGGGTTTGGGGATGGTTTATAGATAGAATAACAGATACCCGGGAGTGAGTTACAGACTGGAATCTAATCGAGGGGTTCGGGTGGTTTATATATAGAATAACAGATACCCGGGAGTGAGTTACAGACTGGAATCTAATCGAGGGGTTCGGGGTGGTTTATATATAGAATAACAGACACCCGGGAGTGAGTTACAGACTGGAATCTAATCGAGGGGTTCGGGGTGGTTTATATATAGAATAACAGATACCCGGGAGTGAGTTACAGACTGGAATCTAATCGAGGGGTTCAGGGTGGTTTATATATAGAATAACAGATACCCGGGAGTGAGTTACAGACTGGAATCTAATCGAGGGGTTCGCGGTGGTTTATATATAGAATAACCGATACCCGGGAGTGAATTACAGACTGGAAACGAATCGAGGGGTTCGGGGTGGTTTATATATAGAATAACAGATACCCGGGAGTGAATTACAGACTGGAATCTAATCGAGGGGTTCGGGGCGGTTTACACTTAGAATAACAGATACCCGGGAGTGAGTTACAAACTGGAATCTCATCGAGGGGTTCGGGGTGGTTTATGTATAGCATAACAGATACCCGGGAGTGAGTTACAGACTGGAATCCAATCGAGGGGTTCGGGGAGGTTTATATATAGAATAACAGATAACCGGGAGTGAGTTACAGACTGGAATCTAATCGAGGTGTTCAGGGTGGATTATATCCAGAATAACAGATACCCGGGAGTGAGTTACAGACTGGAATCTAATCGAGGTGTTCGGGGTGGTTTATATATAGAATAACAGATACCCGGGAGTGAGTTACAGACTGGAATCTAATCGAGGTGTTCGGGGTGGTTTCCATATAGAATAACAGATACCCGGGAGTGAGTTACTGACTGGAATCTAATCGAGGGGTTCGGGGTGGTTTATATATAGAATAACAGATACCCGGGAGTGAGTTACAGACTGGAATCTAATCGAGGGGTTCGGGGTGGTTTATATATAGAATAACAGATACCCGGGAGTGAGTTACTGACTGGAATCTAATCGAGGGGTTCGGGGTGGTTTATATATAGAATAACAGATCCCCGGGAGTGAGTTACAGACTGGAATCTAATCAAGGGGTTCGGGGTGGTTTACACTTAGAATAACAGATACCCGGGAGTGAGTTACAGACTGGAATCTAATCGAGGGGTTCAGGGTGGTTTATATACAGAATAACAGATACCCGGGAGTGAGTTACAGACTGGAATCTAATCGAGTGGTTCAGGGTGGTTGATGTACAGAATAACAGATACCCGGGAGTGAGTTACAGACTGGAATCTAATCGAGGGGTTCGGGGTGGTTTATATATAGAATAACAGATACCCGGGAGTGAGTTACAGACTGGAATCAAATCGAGGGGTTCGGGGATGGTTTATATATAGAATAACAGATACCCGGGAGTGAGTTACAGACTGGAATCTAATCGAGGGGATCGGGGTGGTTTCCATATAGAATAACAGATACCCGGGAGTGAGTTACTGACTGGAATCTAATCGAGGGGTTCGGGGTGGTTTATATATAGAATAACAGATACCCGGGAGTGAGTTACAGACTGGAATCTCATCGAGGGGTTCGGGGTGGTTTATATATAGAATAACAGATACCCGGGAGTGAGTAACTGACTGGAATCTAATCGAGGGGTTCGGGGTGGTTTATATATAGAATAACAGATCCCCGGGAGTGAGTTACAGACTGGAATCTAATCAAGGGGTTCGGGGTGGTTTACACTTAGAATAACAGATACCCGGGAGTGAGTTACAGACTGGAATCTAATCAAGGCGTTCGGGGAGGTTTATATACAGAATAACAGATACCCGGGAGTGAGTTACAGACTGGAATCTAATCGAGGGGTTCAGGGTGGTTTATATACAGAATAACAGATACCCGGGAGTGAGTTACAGACTGGAATCTAATCGAGTGGTTCAGGGTGGTTTATGTACAGAATAACAGATACCCGGGAGTGAGTTACAGACTGGAATCTAATCGAGGGGTTCGGGGTGGTTTATATATAGAATAACAGATACCCGGGAGTGAGTTACAGACTGGAATCAAATCGAGGGGTTCGGGGATGGTTTATATATAGAATAACAGATACCCGGGAGTGAGTTACAGACTGGAATCTAATCGAGGGGATCGGGGAGGTTTATATCCAGAATAACAGATACCCAGGAGTGAGTTACAGACTGGAATCTAATCGAGGGGTTCGGGGTGGTTTATATATAGAATAACAGATACCCGGGAGTGAGTTACAGACTGGAATCAAATCGAGGGGTTCGGGGATGGTTTATATATAGAATAACAGATACCCGGGAGTGAGTTACAGACTGGAATCTAATCGAGGTGTTCGGGGTGGTTTCCATATAGAATAACAGATACCCGGGAGTGAGTTACTGACTGGAATCTAATCGAGGGGTTCGGGGTGGTTTATATATAGAATAACAGATACCCGGGAGTGAGTTACAGACTGGAATCTAATCGAGGGGTTCGGGGTGGTTTATATATAGAATAACAGATACCCGGGAGTGAGTTACTGACTGGAATCTAATCGAGGGGTTCGGGGTGGTTTATATATAGAATAACAGATCCCCGGGAGTGAGTTACAGACTGGAATCTAATCAAGGGGTTCGGGGTGGTTTACACTTAGAATAACAGATACCCGGGAGTGAGTTACAGACTGGAATCTAATCGAGGGGTTCAGGGTGGTTTATATACAGAATAACAGATACCCGGGAGTGAGTTACAGACTGGAATCTAATCGAGGGGTTCAGGGTGGTTTATATACAGAATAACAGATACCCGGGAGTGAGTTACAGACTGGAATCTAATCGAGTGGTTCAGGGTGGTTTATGTACAGAATAACAGGTACCCGGGAGTGAGTTACAGACTGGAATCTAATCGAGGGGTTCGGGGTGGTTTATATATAGAATAACAGATACCCGGGAGTGAGTTACAGACTGGAATCAAATCGAGGGGTTTGGGGAGGTTTATATATAGAATAACAGATACCCGGGAGTGAGTTACAGACTGGAATCTAATCGAGGGGTTCGGGGATGGTTTATATATAGAATAACAGATACCCGGGAGTGAGTTACAGACTGGAATCTAATCGAGGGGTTTGGGGATGGTTTATAGATAGAATAACAGATACCCGGGAGTGAGTTACAGACTGGAATCTAATCGAGGGGTTCGGGTGGTTTATATATAGAATAACAGATACCCGGGAGTGAGTTACAGACTGGAATCTAATCGAGGGGTTCGGGGTGGTTTATATATAGAATAACAGACACCCGGGAGTGAGTTACAGACTGGAATCTAATCGAGGGGTTCGGGGTGGTTTATATATAGAATAACAGATACCCGGGAGTGAGCTACAGACTGGAATCTAATCGAGGGGTTCAGGGTGGTTTATATATAGAGTAACAGATACCCGGGAGTGAGTTACAGACTGGAATCTAATCGAGGGGTTCGCGGTGGTTTATATATAGAATAACCGATACCCGGGAGTGAGTTACAGACTGGAAACGAATCGAGGGGTTCGGGGTGGTTTATATATAGAATAACAGATACCCGGGAGTGAATTACAGACTGGAATCTAATCGAGGGGTTCGGGGCGGTTTACACTTAGAATAACAGATACCCGGGAGTGAGTTACAAACTGGAATCTCATCGAGGGGTTCGGGGTGGTTTATATATAGCATAACAGATACCCGGGAGTGAGTTACAGACTGGAATCCAATCGAGGGGTTCGGGGAGGTTTATATATAGAATAACAGATAACCGGGAGTGAGTTACAGACTGGAATCTAATCGAGGTGTTCAGGGTGGATTATATCCAGAATAACAGATACCCGGGAGTGAGTTACAGACTGGAATCTAATCGAGGTGTTCGGGGTGGTTTATATATAGAATAACAGATACCCGGGAGTGAGTTACAGACTGGAATCTAATCGAGGTGTTCGGGGTGGTTTCCATATAGAATAACAGATACCCGGGAGTGAGTTACTGACTGGAATCTAATCGAGGGGTTCGGGGTGGTTTATATATAGAATAACAGATACCCGGGAGTGAGTTACAGACTGGAATCTAATCGAGGGGTTCGGGGTGGTTTATATATAGAATAACAGATCCCCGGGAGTGAGTTACAGACTGGAATCTAATCAAGGGGTTCGGGGTGGTTTACACTTAGAATAACAGATACCCGGGAGTGAGTTACAGACTGGAATCTAATCGAGGGGTTCAGGGTGGTTTATATATAGAATAACAGATACCCGGGAGTGAGTTACAGACTGGAATCTAATCGAGTGGTTCAGGGTGGTTTATGTACAGAATAACAGATACCCGGGAGTGAGTTACAGACTGGAATCTAATCGAGGGGTTCGGGGTGGTTTATATATAGAATAACAGATACCCGGGAGTGAGTTACTGACTGGAATCTAATCGAGGGGTTCGGGGTGGTTTATATATAGAATAACAGATCCCCGGGAGTGAGTTACAGACTGGAATCTAATCAAGGGGTTCGGGGTGGTTTACACTTAGAATAACAGATACCCGGGAGTGAGTTACAGACTGGAATCTAATCGAGGGGTTCAGGGTGGTTTATATATAGAATAACAGATACCCGGGAGTGAGTTACAGACTGGAATCTAATCGAGTGGTTCAGGGTGGTTTATGTACAGAATAACAGATACCCGGGAGTGAGTTACAGACTGGAATCTAATCGAGGGGTTCGGGGTGGTTTATATATAGAATAACAGATACCCGGGAGTGAGTTACAGACTGGAATCAAATCGAGGGGTTCGGGGATGGTTTATATATAGAATAACAGATACCCGGGAGTGAGTTACAGACTGGAATCTAATCGAGGGGATCGGGGTGGTTTCCATATAGAATAACAGATACCCGGGAGTGAGTTACTGACTGGAATCTAATCGAGGGGTTCGGGGTGGTTTATATATAGAATAACAGATACCCGGGAGTGAGTTACAGACTGGAATCTCATCGAGGGGTTCGGGGTGGTTTATATATAGAATAACAGATACCCGGGAGTGAGTAACTGACTGGAATCTAATCGAGGGGTTCGGGGTGGTTTATATATAGAATAACAGATCCCCGGGAGTGAGTTACAGACTGGAATCTAATCAAGGGGTTCGGGGTGGTTTACACTTAGAATAACAGATACCCGGGAGTGAGTTACAGACTGGAATCTAATCAAGGCGTTCGGGGAGGTTTATATACAGAATAACAGATACCCGGGAGTGAGTTACAGACTGGAATCTAATCGAGGGGTTCAGGGTGGTTTATATACAGAATAACAGATACCCGGGAGTGAGTTACAGACTGGAATCTAATCGAGTGGTTCAGGGTGGTTTATGTACAGAATAACCGATACCCGGGAGTGAGTTACAGACTGGAATCTAATCGAGGGGTTCGGGGTGGTTTATATATAGAATAACAGATACCCGGGAGTGAGTTACAGACTGGAATCAAATCGAGGGGTTCGGGGATGGTTTATATATAGAATAACAGATACCCGGGAGTGAGTTACAGACTGGAATCTAATCGAGGGGATCGGGGAGGTTTATATCCAGAATAACAGATACCCAGGAGTGAGTTACAGACTGGAATCTAATCGAGGGGTTCGGGGTGGTTTATATATAGAATAACAGATACCCGGGAGTGAGTTACAGACTGGAATCAAATCGAGGGGTTCGGGGATGGTTTATATATAGAATAACAGATACCCGGGAGTGAGTTACAGACTGGAATCTAATCGAGGTGTTCGGGGTGGTTTCCATATAGAATAACAGATACCCGGGAGTGAGTTACTGACTGGAATCTAATCGAGGGGTTCGGGGTGGTTTATATATAGAATAACAGATACCCGGGAGTGAGTTACAGACTGGAATCTAATCGAGGGGTTCGGGGTGGTTTATATATAGAATAACAGATACCCGGGAGTGAGTTACTGACTGGAATCTAATCGAGGGGTTCGGGGTGGTTTATATATAGAATAACAGATCCCCGGGAGTGAGTTACAGACTGGAATCTAATCAAGGGGTTCGGGGTGGTTTACACTTAGAATAACAGATACCCGGGAGTGAGTTACAGACTGGAATCTAATCGAGGAGTTCAGGGTGGTTTATATACAGAATAACAGATACCCGGGAGTGAGTTACAGACTGGAATCTAATCGAGTGGTTCAGGGTGGTTTATGTACAGAATAACAGATACCCGGGAGTGAGTTACAGACTGGAATCTAATCGAGGGGTTCGGGGTGGTTTATATATAGAATAACAGATACCCGGGAGTGAGTTACAGACTGGAATCAAATCGAGGGGTTCGGGGATGGTTTATATATAGAATAACAGATACCCGGGAGTGAGTTACAGACTGGAATCTAATCGAGGGGTTCGGGGTGGTTTATATATAGAATAACAGATACCCGGGAGTGAGTTACAGACTGGAATCTAATCGAGTGGTTCAGGGTGGTTTATGTACAGAATAACCGATACCCGGGAGTGAGTTACAGACTGGAATCTAATCGAGGGGTTCGGGGTGGTTTATATATAGAATAACAGATACCCGGGAGTGAGTTACAGACTGGAATCAAATCGAGGGGTTCGGGGATGGTTTATATATAGAATAACAGATACCCGGGAGTGAGTTACAGACTGGAATCTAATCGAGGGGATCGGGGAGGTTTATATCCAGAATAACAGATACCCAGGAGTGAGTTACAGACTGGAATCTAATCGAGGGGTTCGGGGTGGTTTATATATAGAATAACAGATACCCGGGAGTGAGTTACAGACTGGAATCAAATCGAGGGGTTCGGGGATGGTTTATATATAGAATAACAGATCCCCGGGAGTGAGTTACAGACTGGAATCTAATCAAGGGGTTCGGGGTGGTTTACACTTAGAATAACAGATACCCGGGAGTGAGTTACAGACTGGAATCTAATCGAGGGGTTCAGGGTGGTTTATATACAGAATAACAGATACCCGGGAGTGAGTTACAGACTGGAATCTAATCGAGGGGTTCAGGGTGGTTTATATACAGAATAACAGATACCCGGGAGTGAGTTACAGACTGGAATCTAATCGAGTGGTTCAGGGTGGTTTATGTACAGAATAACAGGTACCCGGGAGTGAGTTACAGACTGGAATCTAATCGAGGGGTTCGGGGTGGTTTATATATAGAATAACAGATACCCGGGAGTGAGTTACAGACTGGAATCAAATCGAGGGGTTTGGGGAGGTTTATATATAGAATAACAGATACCCGGGAGTGAGTTACAGACTGGAATCTAATCGAGGGGTTCGGGGATGGTTTATATATAGAATAACAGATACCCGGGAGTGAGTTACAGACTGGAATCTAATCGAGGGGTTTGGGGATGGTTTATAGATAGAATAACAGATACCCGGGAGTGAGTTACAGACTGGAATCTAATCGAGGGGTTCGGGTGGTTTATATATAGAATAACAGATACCCGGGAGTGAGTTACAGACTGGAATCTAATCGAGGGGTTCGGGGTGGTTTATATATAGAATAACAGACACCCGGGAGTGAGTTACAGACTGGAATCTAATCGAGGGGTTCGGGGTGGTTTATATATAGAATAACAGATACCCGGGAGTGAGCTACAGACTGGAATCTAATCGAGGGGTTCAGGGTGGTTTATATATAGAGTAACAGATACCCGGGAGTGAGTTACAGACTGGAATCTAATCGAGGGGTTCGCGGTGGTTTATATATAGAATAACCGATACCCGGGAGTGAGTTACAGACTGGAAACGAATCGAGGGGTTCGGGGTGGTTTATATATAGAATAACAGATACCCGGGAGTGAATTACAGACTGGAATCTAATCGAGGGGTTCGGGGCGGTTTACACTTAGAATAACAGATACCCGGGAGTGAGTTACAAACTGGAATCTCATCGAGGGGTTCGGGGTGGTTTATATATAGCATAACAGATACCCGGGAGTGAGTTACAGACTGGAATCCAATCGAGGGGTTCGGGGAGGTTTATATATAGAATAACAGATAACCGGGAGTGAGTTACAGACTGGAATCTAATCGAGGTGTTCAGGGTGGATTATATCCAGAATAACAGATACCCGGGAGTGAGTTACAGACTGGAATCTAATCGAGGTGTTCGGGGTGGTTTATATATAGAATAACAGATACCCGGGAGTGAGTTACAGACTGGAATCTAATCGAGGTGTTCGGGGTGGTTTCCATATAGAATAACAGATACCCGGGAGTGAGTTACTGACTGGAATCTAATCGAGGGGTTCGGGGTGGTTTATATATAGAATAACAGATACCCGGGAGTGAGTTACAGACTGGAATCTAATCGAGGGGTTCGGGGTGGTTTATATATAGAATAACAGATACCCGGGAGTGAGTTACTGACTGGAATCTAATCGAGGGGTTCGGGGTGGTTTATATATAGAATAACAGATCCCCGGGAGTGAGTTACAGACTGGAATCTAATCAAGGGGTTCGGGGTGGTTTACACTTAGAATAACAGATACCCGGGAGTGAGTAACAGACTGGAATCTAATCGAGGGGTTCAGGGTGGTTTATATATAGAATAACAGATACCCGGGAGTGAGTTACAGACTGGAATCTAATCGAGTGGTTCAGGGTGGTTTATGTACAGAATAACAGATACCCGGGAGTGAGTTACAGACTGGAATCTAATCGAGGGGTTCGGGGTGGTTTATATATAGAATAACAGATACCCGGGAGTGAGTTACAGACTGGAATCAAATCGAGGGGTTCGGGGATGGTTTATATATAGAATAACAGATACCCGGGAGTGAGTTACAGACTGGAATCTAATCGAGGGGATCGGGGTGGTTTCCATATAGAATAACAGATACCCGGGAGTGAGTTACTGACTGGAATCTAATCGAGGGGTTCGGGGTGGTTTATATATAGAATAACAGATACCCGGGAGTGAGTTACAGACTGGAATCTCATCGAGGGGTTCGGGGTGGTTTATATATAGAATAACAGATACCCGGGAGTGAGTAACTGACTGGAATCTAATCGAGGGGTTCGGGGTGGTTTATATATAGAATAACAGATCCCCGGGAGTGAGTTACAGACTGGAATCTAATCAAGGGGTTCCGGGTGGTTTACACTTAGAATAACAGATACCCGGGAGTGAGTTACAGACTGGAATCTAATCAAGGCGTTCGGGGAGGTTTATATACAGAATAACAGATACCCGGGAGTGAGTTACAGACTGGAATCTAATCGAGGGGTTCAGGGTGGTTTATATACAGAATAACAGATACCCGGGAGTGAGTTACAGACTGGAATCTAATCGAGTGGTTCAGGGTGGTTTATGTACAGAATAACCGATACCCGGGAGTGAGTTACAGACTGGAATCTAATCGAGGGGTTCGGGGTGGTTTATATATAGAATAACAGATACCCGGGAGTGAGTTACAGACTGGAATCAAATCGAGGGGTTCGGGGATGGTTTATATATAGAATAACAGATACCCGGGAGTGAGTTACAGACTGGAATCTAATCGAGGGGATCGGGGAGGTTTATATCCAGAATAACAGATACCCAGGAGTGAGTTACAGACTGGAATCTAATCGAGGGGTTCGGGGTGGTTTATATATAGAATAACAGATACCCGGGAGTGAGTTACAGACTGGAATCAAATCGAGGGGTTCGGGGATGGTTTATATATAGAATAACAGATACCCGGGAGTGAGTTACAGACTGGAATCTAATCGAGGTGTTCGGGGTGGTTTCCATATAGAATAACAGATACCCGGGAGTGAGTTACTGACTGGAATCTAATCGAGGGGTTCGGGGTGGTTTATATATAGAATAACAGATACCCGGGAGTGAGTTACAGACTGGAATCTAATCGAGGGGTTCGGGGTGGTTTATATATAGAATAACAGATACCCGGGAGTGAGTTACTGACTGGAATCTAATCGAGGGGTTCGGGGTGGTTTATATATAGAATAACAGATCCCCGGGAGTGAGTTACAGACTGGAATCTAATCAAGGGGTTCGGGGTGGTTTACACTTAGAATAACAGATACCCGGGAGTGAGTTACAGACTGGAATCTAATCGAGGAGTTCAGGGTGGTTTATATACAGAATAACAGATACCCGGGAGTGAGTTACAGACTGGAATCTAATCGAGTGGTTCAGGGTGGTTTATGTACAGAATAACAGATACCCGGGAGTGAGTTACAGACTGGAATCTAATCGAGGGGTTCGGGGTGGTTTATATATAGAATAACAGATACCCGGGAGTGAGTTACAGACTGGAATCAAATCGAGGGGTTCGGGGATGGTTTATATATAGAATAACAGATACCCGGGAGTGAGTTACAGACTGGAATCTAATCGAGGGGATCGGGGTGGTTTCCATATAGAATAACAGATACCCGGGAGTGAGTTACTGACTGGAATCTAATCGAGGGGTTCGGGGTGGTTTATATATAGAATAACAGATACCCGGGAGTGAGTTACAGACTGGAATCTCATCGAGGGGTTCGGGGTGGTTTATATATAGAATAACAGATACCCGGGAGTGAGTTACTGACTGGAATCTAATCGAGGGGTTCGGGGTGGTTTATATATAGAATAACAGATCCCCGGGAGTGAGTTACAGACTGGAATCTAATCAAGGGGTTCGGGGTGGTTTACACTTAGAATAACAGATACCCGGGAGTGAGTTACAGACTGGAATCTAATCAAGGCGTTCGGGGAGGTTTATATACAGAATAACAGATACCCGGGAGTGAGTTACAGACTGGAATCTAATCGAGGGGTTCAGGGTGGTTTATATACAGAATAACAGATACCCGGGAGTGAGTTACAGACTGGAATCTAATCGAGTGGTTCAGGGTGGTTTATGTACAGAATAACAGATACCCGGGAGTGAGTTACAGACTGGAATCTAATCGAGGGGTTCGGGGTGGTTTATATATAGAATAACAGATACCCGGGAGTGAGTTACAGACTGGAATCAAATCGAGGGGTTCGGGGATGGTTTATATATAGAATAACAGATACCCGGGAGTGAGTTACAGACTGGAATCTAATCGAGGGGATCGGGGAGGTTTATATCCAGAATAACAGATACCCAGGAGTGAGTTACAGACTGGAATCTTATCGAGGGGTTCGGGGATGGTTTATAAAGAGAATAACAGATACCCGGGAGTGAGTTACAGACTGGAATCTAATCGAGGGGTTCGGGGTGGTTTATATATAGAATAACAGATACCCGGGAGAGAGTTACAGACTGGTATCTAATCGAGGGGTTTGGGGCGGTTTCTATATAGAATAACAGATACCCGGGAGTGAGTTACAGACTGGAATCTAATCGAGGGGTTTGGGGAGGTTTATATATAGAATAACAGATACCCGGGAGTGAGTTACAGACTGGAATCTAATCGAGGGGTTCGGGGATGGTTTATATATAGAATAACAGATACCCGGGAGTGAGTTACAGACTGGAATCTAATCGAGGGGTTTGGGGATGGTTTATAGATAGAATAACAGATACCCGGGAGTGAGTTACAGACTGGAATCTAATCGAGGGGTTCGGGTGGTTTATATATAGAATAACAGATACCCGGGAGTGAGTTACAGACTGGAATCTAATCGAGCGGTTCGGGGTGGTTTATATATAGAATAACAGATACCCGGGAGTGAGTTACAGACTGGAATCTAATCGAGGGGTTCGGGGTGGTTTATATATAGAATAACAGATACCCGGGAGTGAGTTACAGACTGGAATCTAATCGAGGGGTTCGGGGTGGTTTATATATAGAATAACAGACACCCGGGAGTGAGTTACAGACTGGAATCTAATCGAGGGGTTCGGGGTGGTTTATATATAGAATAACAGATACCCGGGAGTGAGTTACAGACTGGAATCTAATCGAGGGGTTCGGGGTTGTTAATATATAGAATAACAGACACCCGGGAGTGAGTTACAGACTGGGATCTAATCGAGTGGTTTGGGGAGGTTTATATATAGAATAACAGACACCCGGGAGCGAGTTACAGACTGGAATCTAATCGAGGGGTTCGGGGTGGTTTATATATAGAATAACAGATACCCGGGAGTGACTTACAGACTGGAATCTAATCGAGGGGTTCGGGGTGGTTTATATATAGAATAACAGACACCCGGGAGTGAGTTACAGACTGGAATCTAATCGAGGGGTTCGGGGTGGTTTATATACAGAATAACAGATACCCGGGAGTGAGTTACAGACTGGAATCTAATCGAGGGGTTCGGGATGGTTTATATATAGAATAACAGATACCCGGGAGTGAGTTACAGACTGGAATCTAATCGATGGGATCGGGGTGGTTTATATATAGAATAACAGATACCCGGGAGTGAGTTACAGACTGGAATCTAATCGAGGGGTTCAGGGTGGTTTATATATAGAATAACAGATACCCGGGATTGAGTTACAGACTGGAATCTAATCGAGGGGTTCAGGGTGGTTTATATACAGAATAACAGATACCCGGGAGTGAGTTACAGACTGGAATCTAATCGAGGGGTTCGGGGTGGTTTATATATAGAATAACAGATACCCGGGAGTGAGTTACAGACTGGAATCTAATCGAGGGGTTCGGGGTGGTTTATATATAGAATAACAGATACCCGGGAGTGAGTTACAGACTGGAATCTAATCGAGGGGTTCAGGGTGGTTTATATATAGAACAGATACCCGGGAGTGAGTTACAGACTGGAATCTAATCGAGGGGATCGGGGTGGTTTATATATAGAATAACAGACACCCGGGAGTGAGTTACAGACTGGAATCTAATCGAGGGGTTCGGGGTGGTTTATATACAGAATAACAGATACCCGGGAGTGAGTTACAGACTGGAATCTAATCGAGGGGTTCGGGATGGTTTATATATAGAATAACAGATACCCGGGAGTGAGTTACAGACTGGAATCTAATCGAGGGGATCGGGGTGGTTTATATATAGAATAACAGATACCCGGGAGTGAGTTACAGACTGGAATCTAATCGAGGGGTTCGGGGTGGTTTATATATAGAATAACAGATACCTGGGAGTGAGTTACAGACTGGAATCTAATCGAGGGGTTCAGGGTGGTTTATATATAGAATAACAGATACCCGGGATTGAGTTACAGACTGGAATCTAATCGAGGGGTTCAGGGTGGTTTATATACAGAATAACAGATACCCGGGAGTGAGTTACAGACTGGAATCTAATCGAGGTGTTCGGGGTGGTTTATATATAGAATAACAGACACCCGGGAGTGAGTTACAGACTGGAATCTAATCGAGGGGTTCAGGGTTGTTTATATATAGAATAACAGATACCCGGGAGTGAGTTACAGACTGGAATCTAATCGAGGGGTTCAGGGTTGTTTATATATAGAATAACAGATACCCGGGAGTGAGTTACAGACTGGAATCTAATCGAGGGGTTCAGGGTGGTTTATATATAGAATAACAGATACCCGGGAGTGAGTTACAGACTGGAATCTAATCGAGGGGTTCGGGGTGGTTTATATATAGAATAACAGATACCCGGGAGTGAGTTACAGACTGGAATCTAATCGAGGGGTTCAGGGTGGTTTATATATAGAATAACAGATACCCGGGAGTGAGTTACAGACTGGAATCTAATCGAGGGGTTCGGGGTGGTTTATATATAGAATAACAGCTCCCCGGGAGTGAGTTACAGACTGGAATCTAATCGAGGGGTTCGGGGTGGTTTATATATAGAATAACAGATACCCGGGAGTGAGTTACAGACTGGAATCTAATCGAGGGGTTCAGGGTGGTTTATATATAGAACAGATACCCGGGCAAGTTCGATGATGCCACCAATATCCTCCAGTTCAGTATTTTTATCCCGTGTTATTTTTTGCCCTCCTGCGTAACTCAATATTATGATCACTATTTCCACGGTGCTCCCCACCCGACTTTCCATCCTGGACCCACTTCCTCCTGCCGGACTGAACCCAGCCTCCTGCCTCTGTGGACGGGAGGCTTCCCAAAGGAACTTCTCCCCAAATTCCCCTCCTTTGTCCTCGTCCACAGCGTTCCCCCCCCCCCCCCCGGAACCCACTGCGGGGCATCGGTCAGTGAACCCCTCCAGCTCGGAGCTGCCCCTGCTGTCCTTCAGCTCAGCCTGACTCCCACCTCAGCATCTTGTTATCCCTCCCCAAATTCTGCCCCCCTCCCTCTCTCTCCGCAGCACCCCCCCTCCCCGCCTCCACCCACCCATGCACTGACCTTCCCGATGGTGATGACCTGGAATGAGTTTTTTTCCACTCCGCGCACTCGCAGGCAGATTTCGTCCTGAGCCGCCCGCTGCCGCGCCGGACGCTCAGACAGGACCACACAATCTGGAAAATAAAACATCGGCGCAAAGTCAGCAAACGTCCGGCCCCGGGAGAGATGTCAGCGCCTGTGCACGCTGTGTCTGTGTGTTTACAAGTGTGCGTGCAAGTGTGTCCTTGTGTACGAGTACACACACGCTAGTTTCTGTGCCTGTATGAATGCGTGCGTGAGTGTCTGTGCGTGTACCAGTGCGTGTCTGTGCGTGTACCAGTGCGTGTCTGTGCGTGTACCAGTGAGTGTCTGTGCGTGTACCAGTGAGTGTCTGTGCGTGTACCACTGAGTGTCTGTGCGTGTACCACTGAGTGTCTGTGCGTGTACCACTGAGTGTCTGTGCGTGTACCAGTGAGTGTCTGTGCGTGTACCAGAGTGTCTGTGCGTGTACCAGTGAGTGTCTGTGCGTGTACCAGTGAGTGTCTGTGCGTGTACCAGTGAGTGTCTGTGCGTGTACCAGTGCGTGTCTGTGCGTGTACCAGTGCGTGTCTGTGCGTGTACCAGTGAGTGTCTGTGCGTGTACCAGTGAGTGTCTGTGCGTGTACCAGTGAGTGTCTGTGCGTGTACCAGTGAGTGTCTGTGCGTGTACCAGTGAGTGTCTGTGCGTGTACCAGTGAGTGTCTGTGCGTGTACCAGTGAGTGTCTGTGCGTGTACCAGTGAGTGTCTGTGCGTGTACCAGTGTGTGTCTGTGCGTGTACCAGAGTGTCTGTGCGTGTACCAGTGAGTGTCTGTGCGTGTACCAGAGCGTGTCTGTGCGTGTACCAGTGAGTGTCTGTGCGTGTACCAGTGTGTGTCTGTGCGTGTACCAATGCGTGTCTGTGCGTGTACCAGTGAGTGTCTGTGCGTGTACCAGTGAGTGTCTGTGCGTGTACCAGTGAGTGTCTGTGCGTGTACCAGTGCGTGTCTGTGCGTGTACCAGTGAGTGTCTGTGCGTGTACCAGTGCGTGTCTGTGCGTGTACCAGTGAGTGTCTGTGCGTGTACCAGTGAGTGTCTGTGCATGTACCAGTGCATGTCTGTGCGTGTACCAGTCCGTGTCTGTGCATGTACCAGTGAGTGTCTGTGCGTGTACCAGTGCATGTCTGTGCGTGTACCAGTCCGTGTCTGTGCGTGTACCAGTGAGTGTCTGTGCGTGTACCAGTGAGTGTCTGTGCGTGTACCAGTGAGTGTCTGTGCGTGTACCAGTGAGTGTCTGTGCGTGTACCAGTGAGTGTCTGTGCGTGTACCAGTGAGTGTCTGTGCGTGTACCAGTGAGTGTCTGTGCGTGTACCAGTGAGTGTCTGTACGTGTACCAGTGAGTGTCTGTGCGTGTACCAGTGAGTGTCTGTGCGTGTACCAGAGTGTCTGTGCGTGTACCAGTGCGTGTCTGTGCGTGTACCAGTGAGTGTCTGTGCGTGTACCAGTGCGTGTCTGTGCGTGGACCACTGAGTGTCTGTGCGTGTACCAGTGCGTGTCTGTGCGTGTACCAGTGAGTGTCTGTGCGTGTACCAGTGAGTGTCTGTGCGTGGACCAGTGAGTGTCTGTGCGTGTACCAGTGAGTGTCTGTGCGTGTACCAGTGAGTGTCTGTGCGTGTACCAGTGAGTGTCTGTGCGTGTACCAGTGAGTGTCTGTGCGTGTACCAGTGAGTGTCTGTGCGTGTACCAGTGAGTGTCTGTGCGTGTACCAGTGAGTGTCTGTGCGTGTACCAGTGAGTGTCTGTGCGTGTACCAGTGAGTGTCTGTGCGTGTACCAGTGAGTGTCTGTGCGTGTACCAGTGCGTGTCTGTGCGTGTACCAGTGAGTGTCTGCGTGTACCAGTGAGTGTCTGTGCGTGTACCAGTGAGTGTCTGTGCGTGTACCAGTGTCTGTGCGTGTACCAGTGAGTGTCTGTGCGTGTACCAGTGCGTGTCTGTGCGTGTACCACTGAGTGTCTGTGCGTGTACCAGTGCGTGTCTGTGCGTGTACCAGTGCGTGTCTGTGCGTGTACCACTGAGTGTCTGTGCGTGTACCAGTGAGTGTCTGTGCGTGTACCAGTGCGTGTCTGTGCGTGTACCAGTGAGTGTCTGTGCGTGTACCAGTGAGTGTCTGTGCATGTACCAGTGAGTGTCTGTGCGTGTACCAGTGAGTGTCTGTGCGTGTACCAGTGCGTGTCTGTGCGTGTACCAGTGCGTGTCTGTGCGTGTACCAGTGAGTGTCTGTGCGTGTACCAGTGCGTGTCTGTGCGTGTACCAGTGCGTGCCTGTGCGTGTACCAGTGAGTGTCTGTGCGTGTACCAGTGAGTGTCTGTGCGTGTACCAGTGCGTGTCTGTGCGTGTACCAGTGAGTGTCTGTGCGTGTACCAGTGAGTGTCTGTGCGTGTACCAGTGAGTGTCTGTGCGTGTACCAGTGCGTGTCTGTGCGTGTACCAGTGCGTGTCTGTGCGTGTACCAGTGCGTGTCTGTGCGTGTACCAGTGAGTGTCTGTGCGTGTACCAGTGAGTGTCTGTGCGTGTACCAGTGAGTGTCTGTGCGTGTACCAGTGAGTGTCTGTGCGTGTACCAGTGAGTGTCTGTGCGTGTACCAGTGAGTGTCTGTGCGTGTACCAGTGAGTGTCTGTGCGTGTACCAGTGAGTGTCTGTGCGTGTACCAGTGAGTGTCTGTGCGTGTACCAATGCGTGTCTGTGCGTGTACCAGTGAGTGTCTGTGCGTGTACCAGTGCGCATGCGAGTGTGTGTTTACCAGTGCTCGTCCGTGTGTGTACGTGTGCACGCGTGTGTCTGTGCGTATCCCAGCGCACACAAGTCTCTGTGTGTGTACCAGTGCGCACACGAGTCTCTGGGTGGGCACGTGAATGTCTATGCGTGTACCAGTGTGCACGCACTTGTCTGTCCGTGTACCAGTGTGCACGTGAGTGTCTGTGAGTGTACCAATGTGTATAGGAGTGCCTGCGAGTGTCCGTGCATGTACCTGTGTGCGCGTGAGTGTCTGTGCATGTACCAGTGCACGCACCAGGGTCTGTGTGTGTGTAAATGTGCTCCCTAGTGTCTGTCCATGTACCAATATGCCCACGAGTGTCCATGCGTGTACTAGTGTGCACGCTAATGTCTGTGCATTTACCAGCGTGCACACGAGTGTCTGTGCGTGTACCAGTGTGCGCGTGAGTGTCTGTGCGTGTACCAGTGTGCGCGCGAGTGTCTGTGCGTGTACCAGTGTGTGCGTGAGTGTCTGTGCGTGTACCAGTGTGCGCGTGAGTGTCTGTGCGTGTACCAGTGTGCACACGAGTGTCTGTGCGTGTACCAGTGTGCGCGTGAGTGTCTGTGCGTGTACCAGTGTGCACGCGAGTGTCTGTGCGTGTACCAGTGTGCGCGTGAGTGTCTGTGCGTGTACCAGTGTGCGCGTGAGTATCTGTGCGTGTACCAGTGTGCGCGTGAGTGTCTGTGCGTGTACCAGTGTGCGCGTGAGTGTCTGTGCGTGTACCAGTGTGCGCGTGAGTGTCTGTGCGTGTACCAGTGTGCGCGTGAGTGTCTGTGCGTGTACCAGTGTGCGCGTGAGTGTCTGTGCGTGTACCAGTGTGCGCGTGAGTGTCTGTGCGTGTACCAGTGTGCGCGTGAGTGTCTGTGCGTGTACCAGTGTGCGCGTGAGTGTCTGTGCGTGTACCAGTGTGCGCGTGAGTGTCTGTGCGTGTACCAGTGTGCGCGTGAGTGTCTGTGCGTGTACCAGTGTGCACGCGAGTGTCTGTGCGTGTACCAGTGTGTATAGGAGTGTCAATGCGTGTACAGCTGTGCCTGTGTGAGTTGTCTACGAGTGCGCCATGAAACAGCAGCTGCTGTGACACAGCAGCAGACCTGGAGACAGGGTGTCTGCGCTGCTTGCCAGCGAGAGTGGACCAGAGGGAGCGTTTCCACTGGAGTGGATTCAGTCTGCAGTGAGACCGTGAGCCCCGGGAGGCTCTCGCGCAGTGGGGCGCAGCGGAAGGAGTGATCGGAGTGCAGTGCAGAAGGTGCTGCCCGGACACATCTCCAAGCAGTTCAGATCGAGGCAACCCGGGGAAGGGGACAGGATGGGCGCAGGAGAGTTCCCGGGGGAATGGAGGGGAATCCGGAGCGTATCCCGCTGTGCGGAGGCTCACCCTATCCACCCCCCCCCCCCACACCGAATGCTGAGCAAACTCCGGTCATGGGCAAGACAGACCCCACACCCCCGCTCTCCCTCCCTCCCTCCCTCCGTCCCCGGGGACTAACCCAGAATGTCGGCCACGCTGATGTTCAGAGACTCCGGAGTTTGCGAAGTTAACACCTCCACATCTTTCAGGAGCAGGAGCAGCCGAGAGGTCACGACCCCCAGTCGCTCAGCAATGTAATCCACCACCTTCTGCAGACGGTCCGTCTGAGAGAGAGAGAGAGAGAGAGGGGAGAGAGGGAGGGAGGGAGGGAGGGAGAGAGGGAGGGAGAGAGGAGAGAGAGAGGGAGAGAGGGAGGGAGAGAGGGAGAGAGAGAGGGAGAGAGGGAGGGAGGGAGAGAGGGAGGGAGGGAGAGAGGGAGGGAGAGAGGGAGGGAGAGAGGAGGGAGGGAGAGAGGGAGGGAGAGAGGAGGGAGAGAGGGAGGGAGAGAGGGAGGGAGAGAGGGAGGGAGAGAGGGAGGGAGAGAGGGAGGGAGAGAGGGAGGGAGAGAGGGAGGGAGAGAGGGAGGGAGAGAGGGAGGGAGAGAGGGAGGGAGAGAGGGAGGGAGGGAGGAAGCGAGGGAGGGAGGGAGGGGGGAGAGAGGGAGGGAGGGAGGGAGAGAGGGAGAGAGAGAGAGAGGGAGAGAGAGAGGGAGAGAGAGGAGGGAGAGAGAGGGGAGAGAGAGAGGGAGAGAGAGAGGGAGAGAGGAGGGAGAGAGAGAGGGAGAGAGAGAGGGAGAGAGAGAGGGAGAGAGAGAGGGAGAGAGAGAGGAGAGAGAGAGGGAGAGAGAGAGGGAGAGAGGAGGGAGAGAGGAGGGAGAGAGGAGGGAGAGAGGAGGGAGAGAGGAGGAGAGAGGAGGGAGAGAGGAGGGAGAGAGGAGGGAGAGAGGAGGGAGAGGGAGGGAGAGAGGAGGGAGAGGGAGGGAGAGAGGGAGGGAGAGGGAGGGAGAGAGGGAGGGAGAGAGGGAGGGAGAGGGAGGGAGGG